>NW_017307383.1:189212-203532 GCF_000935625.1 Nanorana parkeri
GAGCCACTGTCCCAGCAGCATGGCCAAGCAGTGAGAAGAGAGAGCCGCCGGCTGTCAGATCCTGGCCGAGCGGCTCTCTTTCTCTCATCACCACTCGGGCATGCTGCTTTTGACAGCGGCTCCCTCCTCCGCCCCCCTGCCGGATGCAGCGCTTCCTTCACTTCTCTTCGGATCCCGCTGCATACAGATGGGGGAGAGCAGCGGGGATACAGAGGAGAAGCCCCACTTCTTGCTGGCTGAGCCTCCCCCACCTCCGCCCGAGGTGAGAGCCTTAGTCGCCTCGCCCTCGCTATGTGCTGGAACTTCTGGCTCTTCCACATCAGGCTCAATAGATTCTGCTCTGATGGGTTAAGCTTTCATGAATAGCATCTGACCTAAATATCACTAACTATAATCAGGGCCGCATTTACTCCCCCTGCCGCCCCAAGGCCAGGTTCCACAATACACGCCCGCAACTTCCCCACAAGGTCACCGCTGCCGCCCCGAGGCTGGGCCTCCGAGGCCTTGTGGGAAATCCAGGCCTGACTATAATTAAGTATTATGAGATGAGTAAGGAGCATTGCTCATTCACTATACATGCTTTGAAATTCTGAACCATCTGCTGTGGGTAGATGGTTGATTTACTAAAGGCAAATAAACTGTTTCACTTTGTAAGGGAAGTTTCCCCTTAGTTTGTGATGAAGCTTGGCTGACTTCTATCACCCAATCATGTGCAAGCAAAAACACTTTTTTTTTTTTAATAGTTTCTTTGCACGTAATCAGGTATTCTTTGCAAGTGAAATTTCACCTCATTCACTGTGCAAATTCCCTTGAAAAGTGAACATCCCATTTTCCTTTAGTAAATCAACTGTGTGTTTTAGATAACAGAGGGAAACTAAACTAGTTTGTAAACACCTCTCCCATGCACACAGCTCAGACCTTAAACAGAACTCTGGGCAAAACCAGTCTTAAGCCTTGCAGTGGGGCTACCCCCACAGTGTAAAGGTGGCCATACACTCTACAACCATCGCAAGACTTTAGTCTTGCGATGGTTGTAAAGGGATTAAAAAAACGTACGATCTGCCCATCTTGGACAGGCAGATCGCACTCTCGATCATCGCAAGCCCGCCCTCCTGAGGGGCGGGCTTCCGATGACCGCAATGCTGAACGGGCAGTGTGCGCGTGCGCACACCGGCCCGTTCAGCATTTATCTTCCGAGCACCGTTCTAACCAGCCGAGAATCGTACGATTCCCGGCTGGTTTTCGAACATGCTGGTTCGACAGAAGACGTGCGACCGTACAGTAGAAACGGTCGCACGTCTCCGTTCACACTGCTCGATTATCGTACGAAAACCCGATCGCATACGATTATCGTACGATAATCGTGCAGTGTATGGGCACCTTTAGGCTTAGGTGCTTGTTTTTGTCTAGGTGCTAAAATAAAGTTATACTCACTGGATCCTTCGAGTTGGCTTGCCTTTAGACTGTCTACCTGCCGCCTGTCTCCTCCCCGCAGTGCTAGCATCTCTCTCAGAGTTCTCACATCCTGTACACTGTCTACAGGACGTGATGAATCACAGACCTTAGACCGCTGCAGTGGAGGGAGAAAGAGGCTCCAGGGACAGGTATAAGAGCAAGCCATCTCTGAGGATCAGGTGAGTATAACTTTTATTTTAGCACCTAGACAAAAACAAGCACTTTAAACCTTGCAGTGTGGAGGTAGCCCCACTGCAAGGGTTAAGAACAGTTTTGCCTGGAGTTCTTCTTTAATCCTTTCGCTGCCAATGCATTTTTTGCACACGTTATAATCCACATTTTAGGCCTGAAAATTACTTAAAACCCCATACATACATACATACATACATCTACCAAAAGTATTGGGACGGTTGCCTTTACACACACATGAACTTTAATGGCATCCCAGTCTTAGTCAGTAGGGTTCAATATTGAGTTGGCCCACCCTTTGCAGCTGTAACACCTTCAACTCTTCTAGGAAGGCATCCACAAGGTTTAGGAGTGTGTCTATGGGGATGTTTGACTATTCTCCTAGAAGCGCATGTGTGAGGTCAGGTACTGATGTTGGACGAGAAGTCCTGGCTAGCAGTCTCCGCTCTAATTCACCCCAAAGGTCTTCTATCTGGGGTGAGGTGCAGGCCAGTCAAGTTCCTCCACCCCAAACTGGCTCATCCATGTCTTTATGGACCTTGCTTTGTGCACTGGTGAGTAGTCATGTTGAAACAGGAAGGGGCCATCCCCAAACTGTTCCCGCAACGTTGGGAGCATGAAACTGTCCAAAATGTCTTGGTATGCTGATGTCTTAAGAGATCCCTTCACTGGAACTAAGGGGCCAAGCCCAACCCCTGAAACACAACCCCACACCATAATCCCCCTCCACCAAACTTTACACTTGGCACAATGCAGTCAGGCAAGTACCATTCTCCTGGCAACCGCCAAACCCTGACACGTCCATTGGATTGCCAGACAGAGAAGCGTGATTCGTTACTCCAGAGAACACGTCTCCACTTCTCTAGAGTCCAGTGGCGGCGTGCTTTACACCACTGCATCCGACGCTTTGCATTGCACTTGGTGAAATATTTATTGCACAGGTGGCAACCTATCACGATACCACGCTTGAATTCACTGAGCTCCTGAGAGCGACCCATTCTTTCACAAATGTTTGTAGAAGCGTCTGCATGCGCGTGTGTAATATATTATTGTGATGTTTGGGGAAGTGAACACAAATGGTGAGCGCTCAAGACCAGTCTCAAAACCACTTTAACATAAAACAGAACAGTCTTTTATTGCTTTCAGAACAGAAACAAAACTTCAACAATAACAAAAGGTCCACTTGTATTCCAGAAAACAGAATGGATTGCATAGTCTCACCGAGTCCAGGTTGTCGCACATACTCCATGCGTCCCAATACCTGGACGTTAGGGTTTTCCTTAATGGAGCCACAGTCCACCTTTCGTGTGACTCTTAAACACATCCCTTGTATGTCACTGGCTCTCACAGGCCCTGTTCACACCTATGCGTATCGAATATGCGCGTTTGTCGCGCGTTTCATGACACACGTTTTTACAAAAACGCAGCAAAGAAGCTCATGTACCTTTTCAGGCATAGGCCGTTTTGTAGCGCGTTCAGATGGGCTGAAATACGGCAAGGTGTGAACCATACCCATAGAAAACAATGGGATTTTCATGTTTGAGCGTTTTGTAAAGCATTCGTAGAGCGTTGAACGCGCTACAAAACGTACAGGTGTGAACCAGGACTAAGGCTGGGTTCACACCTGAGCGTTTTTTTTATGCTCGTTTTTTTCGTTCAGTGAAACGTGCGTTTCACTGACGGTATGATTTTTTTTTTCATTTTCTCTATTTTCATTTTTTTTTTTAGTTTCACTTTTAAACTTCCCGCCGGCTCCGCCCCCCTGCGATGCGGCCGCTTGCAAGGGACGGAACCCGGAAGTCGGCAGCCGCCGAAGACAAAGCGGGGAACGCGGACAAGGTAAGACCTGTACGCTGTATTCCCGAGTGTGGCTCGGGGTTACCGCTTTGTTAACCCCGATCCACACTCGGGAATACCAATGGCCATTCGCGGCAAAACGTCTCAAAGAAGCTCCTGTACTTCTTTGGGCGTAGGCCGTTTTGTAGTGCGTTCAGACGGCCTGTAATACGCCCAGGTGTGAACCATACCCATAGGAACACAATGGGATTTCGGTGTTGGAGCGTTTTGCAGAGCGTACGAACGCGCTACAAAACGCCCAAGTGTGAACCAGGCCTTAGTCTCCTCGGCTGTCACCCAGGTGCCTCCAGCACACCACAGCCACCTGGATCCCCTCTGACTTCTGGGTGGAGTCCTCCTGACTCCTGAACACCTCTGTTCCTCTTCCCAGCTGAAGCCCAGACCATCAGCCAGCACCCTTCTCATAAGGGTTGTTCACAGGTGCAAATCATTTGGTGCTGGTCACCGCTAAAGCCCAGGCCCAGGAATGGAGATTTCATTCCTCCCAGTTCTCTTAGAAATCTCCCAGTTTCAGGATCCCAGTTTTAATTTAGAAAACCCGGAAAGAATTGTAAAGCCAGCACTTTTCTGGTAAAAGTACTTGTGTCCTGGAACTGCTGAGCCCCTCTGGTGTCCTGGGTGACCATTTTGCCAAACTACATAGTGGCATTGCCACGCAAAACTCCCCCCCCAAAAAAAATTACTACAAATAAAAACTTACTCCAACTTAGGAGGCTAGCTAACATAAAAGGCCCTCTCTGTCCTACTGGGCAGCAGCTAAACTGTAACCAGTAGATAAAAGAAAACAAGAGAATAAACAGACAAATACCTCTGTCTTTGTCTTTCAGCCTCTGTCTCTCAGCCCAGCTCCTCTCCAGTGAGCCCTGTTTGCCCTGTGAACTGGGATCTTGTAGAATTTGTTTGTAAAGTATAAAAGATGAGGTTACGTTTAGTAAATAGATACCCAACATGCCAATGTTAAAAATTGTGTGCGCCCGTTAAATGGCGACAAAACAAGGTACCCAAAATTATCCATAGGCAACACTTTAAAAGCCCGTACAGGTCATCAATTTAGAGTTATTTGTGGATATTGGCCCTAGAATTATTGCTCTCACTCTGGTGCACATGGTGTTACTTAACTGTAGAGGTCTAAAAATTGCAAAAGAAAGGACTGCGGTGATGCTTGCATGCTGTGGGTGTCGCTAACGTGCCTGGCACTAGCTCAGCCAATGGGCTAAGGTGTGGAGCCAAGTGCTGGGATGAGCACCCTAGCACTCCACTGTGGGTCACCGGCCGGATCCATGGGATGATTTGAAATCTGATGAATTGTTGAAATCTCAGGACAGTCATGCGGAATCCGGGATGGTTAGGAAATAAGCCTTCATCAAAGTTTGCATTACCTCTTTGTCATTTACCTTGATAAAGGCAAATAACACCTCCCAGTATGTCTTCCCTCAGGATCCTTTTGCACAACGTCAGAGGCCTAAACGTGCCGGAGAAACGGAGGATGGCCACTACCTAAGACGACTAGAACACATCCGACGATAGGGCCTACCTGGCAGGTGACCCGCTGTGCATTCGAAAGGAAACAATTATCTACAACGCCCTCGCCTACGCAACAGATAATAGGTAGCCCTGAGTTCCCCCCGGGTCTGGAAGACGGCCAGTTTCACCGTCTCCTGGCCAGGGGCAAATATCGGGTGCTACATTTTCTTAAAGGACTGTCTTGGCAGGCTCTGGGAGCCCTCTCTGAGGATCCTGACCTGAGGAATCTGGGAATGTGGGACACCTAATACTGAGACACACTTTTTGTCCTCCCTCCCGGCCCCTTGTACATACGCACGGAACCTTTCAGGTCTTCGAACAAACATGCATAGACACGGGACCCATAGTTAAAATGCTCTCCCTATGTTACCAGTTAGCACTGTCCACTGACCTAGAACTCCCGCTACACTTCATTGACCAATGGGAACGAGAATTGGGGACCCAATTTTCACAGGAGGATAGGGACCGGATGTTGCGCTACTCCCTGAAGTCATCCATTTGCAACAAATACCAAGAGTTGGGATACAAAATCCTAAAGCGGTGGTACAGTACCCCCCATAGACTCCACCAGATGTTCTGAGACGTGCCAGACACGTGTTGGTGCTGTGGCTCCTCCCCTGCAGATATGCTTCACATCTTCTGGTCATGCCCACTAGTGACCCCTTTCTGGCCCCATGTCTTAACGATAGTCCAAAAATTTACAGACCACACCGTCCCACACGAACCGGCATTCTTCCTCCTCCACCATAATCACTTCTCCCGGTTACTCCTGGTCAGTCCTAGTCCATTTACTGAATGCAGCCCGTGCTTGTATACCCCTGCTCTGGAAACAGGTGACCCCGCCTTCGGTCCAGCTTTGGTTTTCTAAAATAAACAATATCAGACTCTTGGAAGACCTCACCAGCTCCGTCAAGGGCACCTCCTCCAGATTCTCGGCCTCCTGGTACTACTGGATAGACTACACTACCTCCGCAGAATACCTTGCGATCATGGACTCCTGAATGTTAGCGATTACACACTGAGACCACCTCCGATCCTTCTCCCCTCAGCCCCACTGCCCACCCACTACCCCCACAATCTCTTGTCTTGTGTTCCCTCCCCTTCCCCCAACCTCCTGTATGTCATGAACCCTTCACCCCCTCACTTACCTCACCAATACCTACAACAGAATTGACCCCGCAGATACACGGATATGTTATCACATGCTACGGCAGGTACCACCACGTTCTGGAGAATGGGTGCCAAGGGGACCGCCGATGCTGTTGGGCTGGCCTCTACAGCTGGTTAACGGAGGCTGTGTGCCCCCCTCGACGATGGAATTTGTGTATACAATCAATGTACCCTTTAGACTTTCAGTGACCACATGTATGACGGGGGAGCAATGTTTACGAATGTCTGTGCTTCCAGATTTACAGAGTAGCATAATGACTTTGGAGGTACAACCGGATAGCCGGCCACATGGTTGTCGAAGTTAGGTCTCCCAGACCAGCTTCCTGTACCCTAGAGAGAGTACCCTCCTATGCATACACCATGAACCATCTGGGGATTCTGTTGTTAGACTTTTCCTTGTATGTTAAGCCCTTATTTGTCACATGTCCTGACTGTCTTCTACGTACCTGGACCTGCGAGTCCGCATGGGTACATATTTTTGGTGTTGAAAACTTTATAAATAAAGAATTTATATTAAAAAAAATAACACCTCCCAAAAAATAACATCTTACAAATATTGTTTGCGGTTAGCTGTATTTCTTGGTTTAGGATTTTTTAAAATAATTGGTGTTTCTGGAATGAAAACCAGTGATGGGCTACAATTTCACATTTGGTTAGCTAATTTGTACTGAAATTGTAGTCCCATCACGGGAGCAAGCATGGAGCAGAGGCTACTTTACAACACACACAGGGACCATGGACAACAAAAGTAGCCACCCTCCAGAAGCAAGGACAGTGTCAGCACCAATTCAGAGATGATTTGAGGATCTGTGTGATGCACAATAATGTACATTTTTGTTAATAGTTAGGGTACCTGAATGCATTTTGATTTAACTCCTGAGTTTAGTGTCACTTTAAGAGAAGAGCACCAGGCACCACCATCATTGTGCACAGTTTGCACTGTAGAGGGGTCACTGTTGATTTTAAGAAATGTAGGTGTGGTAATGCAGAATTGTTGATATAAAATACTTATAACGGCATTGATTAGGATAGGATTATTTTACCCATTTATATTATTTTCCCTGTTCTTTCCAAAAGGATAATATTTTTTGTAAGTTGTCTTTTGGAATCTGGCTTTCTTTCATATAATCTTTTTTTCCTACTACTATTCTTCCTGGGTCACCAGAACTGACTATACAGCATATGTCCATCCACTTTGCATGGTGACAACTCCATTTTGAAACACTTGTTAAAATTAGAACGAACTGTATTTTTAAAAGCATGATTGAATCTTTGGAAACTCCATCTTACCTGCTCACCTGGATGCAGGGGTTAGTCCAGACTCCGGTTACATTCACACTTGATCGATTGTGGCTTTTCATGCTTTTTTGTGCATTTGTTTATGCATTGTTTGCATATTTTTGACATGTAAGCCTCCACTTATGCTTGAAGCTGCCTTTTATCTTGTAAACAACTGCTTGGGGAGGCAGCCTGTATGAAGAGGCCACATTTTAGAACACTTGAAACAAGGTTAGAGATTTGTTGGATACATTCTGGTGCCTCTTTTGCAGGTGTTGGTTGAAAGTAACAACAGGTGCTTCAAAATTGGGCCTTTAGTGTTGGTGGTGCCTTCACACCGTAACCCTTCAGAGGTATTCTTGAGGAGTGCAGGGTTGGACCCTGCCCTAAAAATTGGGCCTTGAATGTTGGTGGTGCACTACAACGAGAACATTACTTCAAGATAGAATAATCAGCAACAAAGTTAGGCAGTCCAGGCAGTCTTCCAGAGATCCGCCAATCCCCAACAAATTTATTTAGTTATCTCTGCATCAGGGGATTGGTAGCTGCTGCTGATCCAGGACTGATTCATTTTGATAAATGTCAGCCAGTCAAAGGAGTCTGTGGACAGACGCACTCTTTTATCTGTCACAAAACCTCCAGCAGCACTGACTGTCCTTTAGGAAAGCACACTGGATCCAGGGCAGCCCAGTAGCTGCATTGCATATTGGCTAAGTTCTGGCCAGTGATCAACTCTTAAGACCCAGTAAGCCAGTGTATAGTCTGCTGGAAAGCTCTCCATGTCTGCTCTTGCCCCTAGGTAATCCTGCACCATATGATGCAGATGCTACCAAAGGGTGCCTAAAGTTAACATCCCTGGGCACTGAGGACTGGAAACATTTCTAAAGGCATCTGTCAGACGGCCCCCTTCTCCAACGCTCTTCCTTTGACCAACCAAAGCCTAGGAAGCACCTTTTTCATGACATGGTAACCTACTATTGTCTGGAAAGGTGTTACACAAGTTTCTCCAATGCGTCCTCAAGTTGTTTCATCCTGTGCTCCCTCTGTGAGGGCAGGATGAGCTCTGCAACTTTACGCTTATAACGTGGATGAAGAAGGGCTGCCAACCAGTAATGATCCCTCTCCTCGATACCGCAAATCCTGGGGTCCTTTCTCAGGCTTTGCAGGATAAGGGAGCCCATGCACCGTAATTATGAGGAGGCATGAGATTCCGAGTCTTCAGGGTCACTGAGGATGACAATATCATGAACTACCTCCTCCCAGCCACGTATTACTCCTTGGGTTTCTGGGGACAGAAAACCCTTCCTTGAAGACTGCCTTATGTCATCCTCTGCTTCAATGCCCCCACAGCTGCCATAATCTGCCTCCTACTCCTCCTTCTGTGTGATCTGCGGACCCACAGGAGTGATTTCTGTGTAAAGGGGGCCTTGAGAGGAAAGGAAGTCTTCCTCCCGCTGTTTTTCCTCAAGTCCCCTATCCATAATTCCATGCAGAGTATGCTTCAGCAGGAACACAAGAGGGATAGTGTCACTAATGCATGCATTGTCACGGCTCACCATCCTGGTCGCCTCCTCAAATGGTGACAGTACAGTGCATGCATCCTTTATCAGCAGCCACTGACGTGGGGGAAAAAATCCAAGGTCCCCTGAGGCTGTCCTTGTGCCATACTAACACAGGTACTCATTGATGGCCCTCTGCTGCGTGTACAGCCGCTCGAGCATTGCCAAAGTGGAGTTCCACCCCAGGGCACATCACAAATCAGACAGTTTGTGGGCAAGTGGAATTCACATTGAATTTCAGCCAGACGAACACTGCATGGGTATGAGTGCCTGAAATGGCTACAGACTTTTCTGGTCTGCCTCAGAAGATCTTGCGGATATGTGCCAAGCATGGTACATGCGTCAACTCCCCAGGCATAGAGCAGAGAGAATGTTGCTGTCATTGTCGCATACAACCATTCCTGGCTCAAGCTGTCATGGTGTTAACCACCTCTGGGCCTGCCCCTGCAGAGCTGACAGAATCTCTGCCCTAGACAAACCAGCTCAAGTACTGCATGGCATATTTTCGCCTGACCCGTTGCGTAGCCCCTTGAACGGTTAGGGAGAACTGCTGGTTCACAGGACAATTCAGCAGAAGAGGCCATCGTGGAGGGCGAAGAGGAGGGGGTGGAGCCGATAGATCTCACATCATCAGCTTTTTGGAGGTGTGGTGGCTGAACAAGCTCCAGCATGGAGCACTGTCCAGGATCCTTCCCAGCTGCAACCCAGTGTGCTGTGAAGGAAATATAACCTCCCTGACCATGCTTGCTGGACCACGTGTCAGCGTTAATTTGGACCTTGCTGCTGACTGCTTTCTCCAACAAGGCCAAAACATTGCCTTCCACATACATAGCTGGAATGGCCTTATGTGAAAAGAAATGGCGTTTGCGAACCTGGCGAAAATGGCGTTTTGTTGTGGTACAGCACATTCTGCAAACTCACAGAAGGGGGCAGAATGTAAAGCAGTAGTAAAGCTATCAATTTGGCCAAGCTGACATTTAGATGCTGAACATGGGTTCGGCCCATCACTAGTGGTGAGGATGGGTGGGACAGTATTTTTTTTTCCGTTGCAGCAGCTGGGGAAGCTAAATTTGACTGGTCAAATCTACAGCTGGTGGGCTGTTGGCAGATTTGGCGGAAAGATCTGTGACACCCATTGCTATACCATCATCCCACTCAGTGGAGGTTGTTGACATGGCATGACATATAGTGGGGGTAGAGATGACAGATGAGAAGCAAGGAGATGTGGGGACCTTTTTCTGGTGCTGTTACCAACGGGCTGTGTGGCAGGTGGTCAGATGTTTCTACAAGCAGGTGGTACCCAAGCAGTGGATGTTTTTGCCACGCTTGATCCGCTTGGTACACAGATTGCAATAGCAATGCTGCGGACTGCTGCACACAAGGGCGGATCCAGAGTGTAGTCTCGGGAGGGGCACTGCCAGGAAAAAGAGCCCCCATCTGGCTCTTCCACTGCTACTGTGCCACCCCTTTCCTCTCCCAACACCTCTGTGTCCACTGTCCCCCCGGCTCACCCCCACTGCACCCAGGGTACAGCGTACTCACTTGGCCTCTCCTGGAATCTTTCCGCCGCTGCCAGCCTTGGGTGGTCTGTACTCACAAATTAGGCAGCTGCAAAGCCCCAGCGTGGGCTGAGTGAGATCACATATGTGAATTTTTTGTAGCACATTTGTGCACTTTTTTTTTTGCGCATTTAAAAAAATGTATATATATTTTTTTTACATTTCTTTACATGTGACTTTTATTTTTTTTACACTCAATGTGATTGCTATCACATCGAAGGGTAACAATCTCCTGATGTGATAGCACAGGCACTCTGGCAGGTCCTCTTTATGGAGACATTAGGGGTCTCCAAGACCCCTAATGTCACCTGGGGACCCCCAAAGAAGCTGATGAAGCAGAGATCTACTTCATCAGCTTCTTCTCTCTGGCTATAGCAGGCAGATGACTGACAGGTGAATGCGGAAGTGATGTATTACACACCACTTCCGCATTCACAGCGTGGAGGGAAATCAGCTATAGATGTGAATATGGCCATAGAAATGAATGGGGGGGTTTTGAGCATTTTTTCTGGCAGAAAAAACACTACAACATGCTTACCGTGAATGAGGGCTAAAAGACAATTTCCTATATAAGCTAGTTCACACCAACCCCAGTGCATTCCGGCCCGATTCGGTGCTGGAATGCACTGGATTGCATCCTGGCCGGCTCACTGCGTTCTGGGGCGGGAGGGGGCATGAAGGTACATTTATGTCAATGGTACCGCAGCCACGCTCCCCACCCTTAGTTCAATTGCCCACACCGGAACACATGACATATCACTGCCTGTGTTTCGGTCCGAGGCGATAAAAAAATAGTGCATGCAGCATTTTTTTTGATCGCACCGAAAAGGAATGCAGACATTGATGTTCCACGCATTACAGTGCAGGCGATCGCACTGCGGTCAGGGGCCGTGGCTGCGGTGCTATTGACTTCAATTCACCACCATGCCTCCTCGTCCCAGAACGCAGTGAGCCGGCCAGGATGCGATCTAGTGCGTTCTGGCACCGAATCGCACTGGGGCTGGTGTGGGGCTGGAACGCACTGGGGCTGGTGTGAACTAGCCCTACTTCCTGTCTTGTCTGCAGGATGGAAAGTGAAGTGAAATCTCTCCAAGGAAATGCAAACAGTAAAAAAAAAAAAAAAAGAGGGATTTTTTTTCTACATTAAAAAGAGTTTGGACTTTAACTATACTAACAACAACTGAACTCAAACACTGCAAATCATATGAAATATTTCAGGTCAATCAATCACAGCCTAAAAATAGGACCACAGGCTCTGCCAGCCATAGAATACATCAAGTGCAGAACAACTGCTCATCATCATTATTATCCAGCAGTACCTGAATGTAGATATCATGGTGGCTTTTCATGTGCTGGGAGAGCTGTGGGAGAATGTCAGACAGGTGATCTCTGTTGCTGGTACAGGGCTGAGAATTTGCAGCTCCAGGGACACTTCCTTCTATTCTGCCCCCATGGCCCCTTCACAGGTTATAGACAAGCAGCATCCCCGGCATCCCTCTAGTTGTAGAGGCTCCTGATTCCTCCCCGTCTCTCACACATTGAGGGAGCTAGAGCAGATACAGGACGAGCTGTCGCTGCTACATGGTAGCAGAGGAGGCAGGCACATAGAACTGAACGGCCAGTGGCGGAACTACCGCCGATGCAGGCGGTGCGGGCGCCCGGGGCCTCAGGCTCTGGGGGGGCCCAAGCAAGATGCCGGCCGCCGGATCAGTATCCAGCGCCCGGCGGGCCCCTGGTCTCTAAGGCAGGGAGCGGCTCTATCCCTTGATCCGCCACTGGCTGCACATGCGCAGAAAAACTCTGACACAGTTCTTGGAAGTGTGCTGGTAGACAACAGCTCTGCCGTATGATGCAATAGGGTGGCTGCTCTTACGGCTGCCCCTGGAGGACATCCTGCCTCATTGGGGTTGTGCTTCCTCCTCACTTTCCTCCTCTGTTCTATCAGGCACCAAAGTAGAGTCATTGACCTCAACATCAGCATTCCCTCTATCCTCATCACTGGAGCCAACCAGGCAGTATGCTGCGGCTGGGGGAACATGAGTGCCAGTTTGTTGTCCATCATTGGCGCACCCTCTCTCTAGGCTCCTGTTACTCCTTTCCTCAACCCAGAGGCAGCTCTAGACTTTGTGAGGCCTTAGGCAAAACTCAAACATGAGGCCCCCACTTATACCCATAATAAAAAAAATGCAAACGATAACTAATAATGAACGATATAAATTGCATAAGACTAGCCTTTAATCGCAGCAACTAGGAATTCATAGCTCCTAGAACTAGGATTTCATTTTTGTCTCATATATAATTCTACATATACATTATCTCACAGAAGTGAGTACACCCCTCACATTTTTGTAAATATTTTATTATATCATTTCATGTGACGACACTGAAGAAATGACACTTTGCTACAATGTAAAGTAGTGAGTGTACAGCTTTTATATCAGTGTACATTTGCTGTCCCCTCAAAATAACTCAACACACAGCCATTAATGTCTAAACCGCTGGCAACAAAAGTGAGTACACCCCTAAGTGAAAATGTCCAAATTGGGCCCAAAGTGTCAATATTTTGTGTGGCCACCATTATTTTCCAGCACTGCCTTAACCCTCTTGGGCATGGAGTTCACCAGAGCTTCACAGGTTGCCACTGGAGTCCCCTTCCACTACTCCATGACGACATCACAGAGCTGGTGGATGTTAGAGACCTTGCGCTCCTCCACCTTCTGTTTGAGGGTGCCCTACAGATGCTCAATAGGGTTTAGGTCTTGAGACATGCTTGGACAGTCCATCACCTTTACCCTCAGCTTCTTTAGCAAGGCAGTGGTCGTCTTGGAGGTGTGTTTGGGGCCGTTATCATGTTGGAATACTGCCCTGTGGACCAGTCTCCGAAGGGAGGGGATCATGCTCTGCTTCAGTATGTCACAGTACATGTTGGCATTCATGGTTCCCTCAATGAACTGTAGCTCCATAGTGCTGGCAGCACTCATGCAGCCCCAGACCATGACACTCCCACCACCATGCTTGACTGTAGGCAAGACACACTTGTCTTTGTACTCCTCACCTGGTTGCCGCCACACACGCTTGACACCATCCGAATCAAATACGTTTATCTTGGTTAAGTGAAGTGAAGTGGTTAAAGTTAAGTGAAAAAAAAAAGTAAGTTTCACCCCAAAAAAATTAAAGTTACACATAAAAAAGAATTAAAAAAACAAAAAAAATGTTTTAAAGTCCCCACCCATACATACACGCATGCAAACATGCATCAGGTGCGCATACCTGCGAAAACGACAATTGCCTCCATTACGCCGCACATGTTACATATCGTCGCAAACGTCGCAGTGAAGGCAATCATTTTAGGGCCATCAATCACTGATAACACTAAACTGATGAGATGTAAAAGCCTTTAAAGCGTCGCCCATGGTCAATTTTGGGTATGGTAGTTTTTTGCAAGCAATTTTTAAGTTGACATGTTTGGTGTCTATTTACCCGACGTGACCCCATCTTTTATATTTTACCAAAATAATTAGGTTATAATAATTCTTTCCTAACATAATGTAAAAAAAAAGGTTTTTTTCAAAATTTTCAGTAATTTTTCCTAAATATAGTAAAAAATAAAAACCCCAGTGGTGATTAAATACCACCAAAAGAAAGCTCTATCTGCGCCCCAAAAATGGTATAAAATAATTTCAGTAAAGCTTTGCATGACGGAATAAATGTCAGTCAAAGTACCGCAGC
>NW_017307383.1:203725-213182 GCF_000935625.1 Nanorana parkeri
CCCCTCACATTTTTGTAAATATTTTATTATATCATTTCATGTGACGACACTGAAGAAATGACACTTTGCTACAATGTAAAGTAGTGAGTGTACAGCTTTTATATCAGTGTACATTTGCTGTCCCCTCAAAATAACTCAACACACAGCCATTAATGTCTAAACCGCTGGCAACAAAAGTGAGTACACCCCTAAGTGAAAATGCCCAAATTGGGCCCAAAGTGTCAATATTTTGTGTGGCCACCATTATTTTCCAGCACTGCCTTAACCCTCTTGGGCATGGAGTTCATCAGAGCTTCACAGGTTGCCACTGGAGTCCCCTTCCACTACTCCATGACGACATCACAGAGCTGGTGGATGTTAGAGACCTTGCGCTCCTCCACCTTCTGTTTGAGGGTGCCCTACAGATGCTCAATAGGGTTTAGGTCTTGAGACATGCTTGGACAGTCCATCACCTTTACCCTCAGCTTCTTTAGCAAGGCAGTGGTCGTCTTGGAGGTGTGTTTGGGGCCGTTATCATGTTGGAATACTGCCCTGTGGACCAGTCTCCGAAGGGAGGGGATCATGCTCTGCTTCAGTATGTCACAGTACATGTTGGCATTCATGGTTCCCTCAATGAACTGTAGCTCCATAGTGCTGGCAGCACTCATGCAGCCCCAGACCATGACACTCCCACCACCATGCTTGACTGTAGGCAAGACACACTTGTCTTTGTACTCCTCACCTGGTTGCCGCCACACACGCTTGACACCATCCGAATCAAATACGTTTATCTTGGTTAAGTGAAGTGAAGTGGTTAAAGTTAAGTGAAAAAAAAAAGTAAGTTTCACCCCAAAAAAATTAAAGTTACACATAAAAAAGAATTAAAAAAACAAAAAAAATGTTTTAAAGTCCCCACCCATACATACACGCATGCAAACATGCATCAGGTGCGCATACCTGCGAAAACGACAATTGCCTCCATTACGCCGCACATGTTACATATCGTCGCAAACGTCGCAGTGAAGGCAATCATTTTAGGGCCATCAATCACTGATAACACTAAACTGATGAGATGTAAAAGCCTTTAAAGCGTCGCCCATGGTCAATTTTGGGTATGGTAGTTTTTTGCAAGCAATTTTTAAGTTGACATGTTTGGTGTCTATTTACCCGACGTGACCCCATCTTTTATATTTTACCAAAATAATTAGGTTATAATAATTCTTTCCTAACATAATGTAAAAAAAAAGGTTTTTTTCAAAATTTTCAGTAATTTTTCCTAAATATAGTAAAAAATAAAAACCCCAGTGGTGATTAAATACCACCAAAAGAAAGCTCTATCTGCGCCCCAAAAATGGTATAAAATAATTTCAGTAAAGCTTTGCATGACGGAATAAATGTCAGTCAAAGTACCGCAGCGCTGAATACTGAAAAATGGCCTGGCCATGAAGGGGGTCTAAACACCTGGTCTTCAAGTGGTTAAAGGCTAAAATCCCCCCCCCCCAATGCTGGTGTAAGGACTTACCTTAAATTATGCCTTTTGATCTGATCATCTTCTTTCCAGTAGTGATCAGGAGTCCCTCCAGCGCTGGTGACAGTCTCTGATCCAGCACCGACTCTTCTCTCTTCCTGGCACTTCCTAACCCACAGAGTCTGTGCGGGTGCATGCTGCCTACATTGACTTACCTTGTGTATCTCCTCGTCTCCCGGCCGAAGATCTGTACTGCGCATGCGCCCGCCCCATGATCCTTTGTGGGTGCCCGAGAATCCGCGGCGGAGACACAGGTAAGTTTAAACCCTCTTCTTAACTTTTTGTTATGTTTTTGCATATAACTACTACTTGCTAGACATATGCAAAAAAAAAAAAAACAGGAGGGTTTAATTATCCTTTAACCCCAGTGAGAATTATTGGAAGAGGCTGAGGAAGACTTTACGCAGTGGTCCGAATCTCCAAAAATCACTATAAGATCTTGGTGAAAATGTAATGAAACTGTGGATGGAAATAAATATCATGACAATGAATGAGCTTGTCGAAATGTGTGCTGTAATCAAGGCTAAGGGCGGTCCAATAAAATATTAGAATGTGCGACTTTTTTTGGCCAGGCAGTGTAATTTAGTGGTGAAAAAAGCACTTGTGGATGTACCAATAA
Source organism: Nanorana parkeri (assembly GCF_000935625.1). NCBI lineage: Eukaryota > Metazoa > Chordata > Amphibia > Anura > Dicroglossidae > Nanorana > Nanorana parkeri. The sequence continues at coordinate 205,852 of NW_017307383.1, forward strand.
TTTTTTGTGCAATAATTCTTTGTGGTCTTCATAACTGGGTCGTGGCAGGGGACGTGTCCTTTGTCTACATACTGTGTGCTAAGAGCTACCCCTCTTTCTCATCCTAGATAGTTTGGAGGTATGTTCTTTCACCACTCTTCCACTGTTTTCGAACAGTTTCCCAAACTTCCCTCTTTCCAACTTGTATCTGACTCTTTTCTCTGGTCGCTTCCCTGCTTAGTCTGTTGGATTGCTATGTTGCTGGTGTCTCTTTATAATTTGGCTTTTTTAACTGCTCTCAGAATCAGCTTTGTATGATTGTCTGCTGGTGGCGTTGTTTTTCCTTTGGTACTTAGCTACCTCTGGGAGACATTGGTTGCTTTTGGCTGTGCCTCACTATCCCTTTCTCTGTAGCTGCTTTTTGACCGGCATAAGTAAACATTGGAGGACCCTGCCTTCTTTAAATATTTGACTCTTGCTGTAATGCATTGACTCATGTGCTACTATCCTGCTTTAGATATGGGTAGGAAAACAAAAGGTTTTTCCATGTTTATTTGCATAAGTATCTGTTTCAAGCCCTTTTGAATAACTTAGCTTCTAAATGAAACGTCAACAGAATTGTGTGCTATTGATATTACTTGTATTTAATCTTTCCATCTCCATAGCATGATGAACCTATCTCTTTTGATAAACATTCTTTGTAATAATGGGGATATTTAGATTTGCTGGAGCTCTACTTTTGGCATTCCTAGCTACAAAACTATATAACCTGTTATAGGTTTGGTGACTACTTCAAATTCCTATTTTTGTCCAGCCTAATCATTATTCAAACATTTTCATACATGTTAATTTTGTGCATTGATAGTGAGCCATCAAAAATCATGAGATCCTTACCATTAGATATTATCAACTCTCTTTCTGCTTCTACGCTGCTCATTTTGACAGAGAAAGGAGTGAGCCAGAAGAAATGCAACAAAAAAATGAGGGCTGGTAATGATTAACATTTTCCTGTTTGATTAATCTAAACATTTTTAATCGATTAATCGACTAATTTTGATTAATTATAACGCACGTACAGATCCAACTACTTTTAGGTAATAGGGTGCATTCTGATTTCTTGTAAAACCACACAAAATGGATCTCTAAGCTGGAATAAAAGTGCTGGTCCAGTATCGATAAATGTATGGGATGCTGACTGGGAAGTAGATACACTTGTAGAAAAAAAAAAAACACCAAAAATATTGTCCTATCAATCATTATTGCATTGTAATTTGCACTGTTTTAGTTTACAATTGACCCCGTCAGTCACCCTAAAAAAAATAAAAATCTTATTAGCAGTTTCCTGCTATAGAAGAGGTAATATACTCACCTATCCGGTGGCCCTTGTCTCCATCCAAGCACTGCAGCCTCCATCAGGCTCATTAACATTTGACACTTCTGGGATTTGTACCCCACTGTACACAGTGGTTCCATCCACTGACCCGTACATCAATACTGTGTCCTGTAGGGGTTGGAGGATTAAACCACACTGTGTAGTGAGGGATACAGGTATCCAACATTCCTGGAAGTGTTGAAAGCTGAAGAAACTGACAGATGTTATGGAAATTCACTTGGTTCAACGCACAAATCCATGTCGCATTAAGCTGCGCCAAACACAAAGAATTTCCCCCGTTGTACTACGCTCTTTTGTGCGAGGACTGGAAGTATCCCTTTCAGAGTCATGTAGAGTCAGGAGACGGATGCTGCTTGCTTGATAATCCCATGCTTAGCGACCTGAGCGCAGGTATGTTTATTGTTTTATACCTGCCCAACAGGAAGTGATGTCAGACAGGAAGGGGTGTCTCAAACAGCGAGACAGGAAGTGATGTCAGACAGGAAGGGGTGTCTCAAACAGCGAGACAGGAAGTGATGGAAAAACCAACAGATGATTTCAACAACCAGCAAACCAGGAAGTGATGTTAACAAGCACTTCAATACATAGCCAGTCTACAAAACACATTAGTAGAACATCACATGTAGTAGAATAATCTATGACCACCGGAGTGACTTTATCCAGCATTGCTCAGTGATCAATGCCACATAACGTTACTATGATTCTCATGCGCGCTCATTCACAGGGACAACGTCATTATCCCTAGCGTGTTGATCAGGCACACCAGAGAGAACAAACGCACGTTCCTTTCATATACTGCGTTCCAAACAAATGTATCCACGCAAGCCAATAAATCCATGCATTGCACGAGGGGCCCCAGCCGGCGTCCATGCATTCGCCAAGAAGACACTGCTCCGCCGCGCATAAGATATCTCCTCCAATGGATTAATCCCCCAGTGTCCATTTACCTAGACACTGAGAGACTAATGACAAAACATTACAATACAGTAAAAAACATATCCTAGTAAAATTTCCACAACACAGAGGATGCAGCACTTGAACAGAGAGGTGAGTATATTACCTCTTCTATTGCAGGGAACTAAAATGCCATGTATCATGAGATTTTGATTCGGTCAGGGACGCATACATGTTCCATTCCGGCGGCGTATGGATACGATCACCCGCACCCCTACGGACCTGCAAATGAGGTGAGCGTAGGGGGGCGTACGGCCGCGTAGCCCCATAGAGAAGGACGGGGGCTGCGTTCTAATCACATGCAGCCCCTGTCCTTCCCGGCAGCTACTTGGTACAGCCCTGCACGCAGCACGGAGCTGTACGTGCAGGCCGATTCGTGTGTGAATGAGGCCTTAAGCTGCAACCGACAACACATAGGTATTTCTAGGTCCAGGTGCAGGGGCGGAAATTATGTATCAAGCTTTGTGAACCACTCTTTCACAATTTGAGCCTATGAAACATGGCATTGTCATCTTAGAATATGCTCATACCATCAGGGAAGAAAAAATCCATTAATGGAGAAAGCTGGTAGGAAGCTGTATTTCAAACAAAATAGTTGCGCTGGGAGAAAATACTAGCCACCAGCTGCAACAATGTATGTATAAACGCTAAAAAGAAGAACTAGTATGTTGCGCTTGGTTTGATTAATCTATTTGTTTTTTTTTTAATGCCCTCATATATATAATTGCACTGTAAAATAATAATAAATTGATCTAAGTACAACACCCGTAGTGATTAATGTGTTGTAAACAATTAATACTAAAGTGGTGGTTGTAAATGTTTTGTGCCGATGAACTCTGTGAATAATAAACTTAATAAATGGTTAAATGTTTGTATCTCTTTTCAGTGATTATCTCTTAAGTATGGGATAGTCTAAATGCTGTATGGCGTGGTGTAATGAACTCCACCCAACTGGAATGAGTGTAACACTATGTGTAGGAAGCTGACCTCATTTTTTGGGCACATAATGTTGCTGAAACTACAGTAGACCTGACAAACTGAAGTAACCCCAGATCATAACAGTTCCCCCACGGGCTTGCACTGTGGGCACTAGGGATGATGGATGCATCACTTCATCCACCTCTCTTCTCACCCTGATGCTTCCATCACTTTGGAACAGGGTAAATCTTGACTAATTAGACCACGTGTCCACTCTTTATGTTAGCCAATTGATTAGCCTCACTGATAAGTGGTTTTCCTAAGGCTAACAGCTGTTTAGTCTCAATCCCTTGAGTTCTCTTCGCATTGTGTGTTGAAATTCTTTCATACTAAACATAGCCGTGAGTTCTACTCTTGATTTTTTTTTTTACGATTTGATTTCGCCAAACTTTAAGTAATCTCCGACCACAATCATTTATGATTTTTTTCTGACCGCATTTTTTTTCTCAAAGACGATAGTTCAACACTATCCTTCCAGGCTTTATTAAAGCATTGTACAGTTCTTAACCCAATTTTAGTAGTTTCTGCAATCTCCTAGTTGTTTTCTTGGTTTTATGCAGGCCAATAATTTGACCCCTCTGAAACAGAGTTACTGTACATTTTGTTTCACAACCAAAGGATATGTGTTCTGACATGGTTGTTTAGGAAATGAGAAGCTACTCACTGCATCAGTTAGGGTTAAATAATTTGTTGCCAGCTGAAACTGATTCGTCACTGCATTAATAATCTAATTGAAGGTTCTGAACTATTTGCTTAGCTAAATCCAGGTGGTGACTTTTTTTTTGGCAAGGCAGTGTACATGTATACAGCTGGGGAAAAGTACTGTATAATGCTGGAGAGGAGATGTGTTAATATTGCTGGAACAGAAATAATAATTGCTATGGGTGTGGGTGTGGGTGGAGAGGACTGTTTCCTGTATTTGGCTGCTGTTGGAGATACATAAAAGGTTATTAAACCCTCTGGTGTTTTTGCATATATATTATTTTTTTTTTACTTAATTTTTTTACTTATCACCTTTTTATTTTTTACATTTTGATGTATTTACATTTTTACTTGTTATTTATTTTTTTACTATTTTTTTTCACTAGACTTCACTGATATTATACAGGAGCCCAGCAACACATTATACAGCAATGCCGAATGACAACCAGCTATAGAGGACTAAAAGTCCAGCAATACATTATACAGGAATGCAGAATAATAGTATTATCCTGCATTTATGTATTGCTGGGATCTGTAGTCCTCTATAGCTGGTTGCCATTCAGCATTGCCTTATAATGTATTGCTTGGATTTGTAGTCCTCTATAGCTGTAGCTATTATTATAATACCATCAGCTGTAGAGGACTACAAATCCAAGCAATAAACCATACACCAATGCAGAATAATAGGAAGCTACATACTCTGTGCTGATCCGGGGTGACGGTCTGATGTCTCCAGCAGAGGGTCTGTGCAGAAGGCTGTGCAGGGTCTCAGGAGGAGGGCTGCGAAGAGTCTCAGGAGTAGGAGTGTGGAAGGTTTTAGAAGGGCTTTGTAGAGTCTAATGAGGGCTGTGTGGGGTCTCAGGAGAACTGTGTGTTGGTGTGGTGCAATTGGCAAAAACAGTGCATGCAATTGCACCTCAGTGGCATTGTGGTAGCATGAATTACACTGTGTGGGGAAGGTCAATTAAGTGGTAAAGTGTGTTCATGTCAAGGGACCGTGAGATGAAGGTAGATGGATGGTGTGAATGTTGAAAAATGTATTTTCTTTAACTACCCCCCGGCTGGCCGGGAACTCTCTAGATCTGAGGGGGTGTCTTTAGATATCTGCTCAGCCACAACCACTCGCGCAAGCGGGAAAATGCCTAAATGTAAAAACACGCAGTGATGCCTGTCAACATACAAGCATTCCGCTGGCTATAGAGCTGGCGGATCTCTTATATGGGGTGCCGATCATGTGTGTCCACTCCCTCCCACTGTCACGCTGGTCCCGGGGCCATGCTGTCCCCGGTGCAAGGCTGGGACCAGCATAGTTGCTCTGTGACAGGGGATTAGAGGGAGATCTCCCCCCGGTCCCCTCTCCGCTGTCAGAATGCGGAACTGATGTATATTTCATCACTTCCGCATTTTTGTGTCACTCTCCAGCATCAGAAGCTGGAGAGAACCCGATGAAGCAGATCTCTGTTTCATCAGCTTCTCTGGGGGTCCTAGGTGACATTAGGGGTCTTGGAGACCCCTGATGTCTCCATAAAGAGGACCTGTCACATATCTTTGCTATCACATAGGTTGTTTTCTTAGCCCCCTATGTGATAGCAATAAAGTTAAGTGAAAACAAATTAGAAAAGAAAATTAACGTTTCCCAAAAAAATATTTAAAGTCACACATAAAAAATAATTAAAAAAACAAACTTTTTTAAAAAGTCCCCACCCATACATATACGCATGCAAACATGTGTTGGGTGCGCATATGTGCGAAATCGACGTTTGGGCCCATTACGCCGCACATTTTACATATCGGCGCAGACGTCACATTGAGAGCAATAATTCTAGGGCCATCAATCACTGATAACACTAATCTGAGGGGGTGTCTTTAGATATCTGCTCAGCCACAACCACTCGCGCAAGCGGGAAAATGCCTAAATGTAAAAACACGCAGTGATGCCTGTCAACATACAAGCATTCCGCTGGCTATAGAGCTGGCGGATCTCTTATATGGGGTGCCGATCATGTGTGTCCACTCCCTCCCACTGTCACGCTGGTCCCGGGGCCATGCTGTCCCCGGTGCAAGGCTGGGACCAGCATAGTTGCTCTGTGACAGGGGATTAGAGGGAGATCTCCCCCCGGTCCCCTCTCCGCTGTCAGAATGCGGAACTGATGTATATTTCATCACTTCCGCATTTTTGTGTCACTCTCCAGCATCAGAAGCTGGAGAGAACCCGATGAAGCAGATCTCCGTTTCATCAGCTTCTCTGGGGGTCCTAGGTGACATTAGGGGTCTTGGAGACCCCTGATGTCTCCATAAAGAGGACCTGTCACATATCTTTGCTATCACATAGGGGGTTTTCTTAGCCCCCTATGTGAAAGCAATAAAGTTAAGTGAAAACAAATTAGAAAAGAAAATTAAAGTTTCCCAAAAAAATATTTAAAGTCACACATAAAAAATAATTAAAAAAACAAACTTTTTTAAAAAGTCCCCACCCATACATATACGCATGCAAACATGCGTTGGGTGCGCATCTGTGCGAAATCGACGTTTGCGCCCATGTTGGTGGGTGCGCGCAATTTGAAAGCTTGACATGTTTGATGTCTATTTACCCGACGTGACCCCGTCTTTATATTTTACCAAAAAATTAGCCAATAATAATTGTATTATAACATAATGTAAAAAAATTTTTAAAAGTCCCAAAATGTTTGGTAATTTTTTCCTTAACTACCTCCCGGCCAGCCGGTGTGTATACACGGTCGGCCGGGAGCTTCTTGGATGTAACTGGGCGTGTATACACGGCGCGCGAGCGGGAAATGCCCGTTATTTGAAAAGAGGCAGCGATGCCCGTTAATATACAAGCGATCCACCGGCTACAGAGCCGGCGGATCGCTTGTATGAGGCCCCGAGACGTGCGCCCCCCCCCCCGCCACGCGCGCCAGTCCCCTCTCCGCTGTCAGAATGCGGAAGTGTTGTATATTACATCACTTCCGCATTCTCGTGTCACTCTCCAGCTTCAGATGCTGGAGAGAAGCTGATGAAGCAGATCTTCGCTAGGTGACATTAGGGGTCTTGGAGACCCCTGATGTCTCCATAAAGAGGACCTGTCACCTCTTTTGCTTTCACATAAGGGCGTTTCTCAGCCCCCTCTGTGATAGCAATAAAGTTAAGTGGAAAAAAAAATTGTAAAAAAATTTAAAGTTTCCCCCCAAATTTTTTTAAAGTTACAGAAAAAAGAATTTAAAAAAACAAAACATTTTTTTAAAGTCCCCACCCCTACATACACGCATGTAAACATGCGTCAGCTGCGCATACCTGCGAAAACGACGATTGCGCCCATTACGCC
>NW_017307383.1:214318-216155 GCF_000935625.1 Nanorana parkeri
ATAAAGAGGACCTGACACATATCTTTGCTATCACATAAGGGGTTTTCTTAACTTTATTGCTATCACATAGGGGGCTAAGTGAAAACAAATTAGAAAAGAAAATTAAAGTTTCCCAAAAAAATTATTTAAAAAAACAAAAACTTTTTTTTAAAGTCCCCACCCATACATATACGTATGCAAACATGCGTTGTGTGCGCATGAAATCGACGATTGCGCCCATGCTGGTGGGTGCGCGCAATTTGAAAGCTTGACATGTTTAAATGTCTATTTACCCGACGTGACCCCGTCTTTATATTTTACCAAAAAATTGGCCAATAATAATTGTATTATAACATAATGTAAAAAAAAAATTAAAAAGTCCCAAAATGTTTTTAATTTTTTCCTTAATATAGTAAAAAATAAAAACCCCAGTGGTGATTAAATACCACCAAAAGAAAGCTCCATCTGTCCCCAAAAAATTGTATAAAATTAATTTCTGTACAGTGTTGCATGATGGAATAAATGTCAGTCAAAGTACTGCAGCGGCCGGGGCAGGAAGGGGGTGTAACACCTCGTCAGCAAATGGTTAAACGTGATTTAGTGGGTATGGAATGCGCTGTGACATCATGATGGGCAAACGGTTATATTGTGTTTTTATTTTTTTATGTTGTAGGGTGTGTAATAAAGTTAGGGTTAGAAGTTAAAAGTGAAGAATTTTTTTTTTATTCCTGAATAAAATGTTGTAATATAGTTGTGCAAAATGAAATGTCTGTGGGCAGGATTATGTGGCATAAATGCAGCATGTGTGAGCGCTGTGACATATGGAAATACTGGTTGATGGTGTAGAAACCTTTTAGGCCTCATTCACACTGCATTAGGTTGGGCCATCCACATCAGTACGGTGTGCAAGGCCGCATCGGCCGTTCCCGGGACAGGTGCTGCGTGTGATTGCACGCAGCAGCCTATTGTTCCCTGTGGGAGGATGCGGCCGTACGCTGTCATATGCAAACCCGTGCTCAGACGCAGATCCCGGACACCCAAACCTGCACGGATGTGCAGTTTGGCTGTGCGCATGACAGCGTATGGCCGCGTCCTCCCATAGAAAACAACAGGCTGCTACACACAGCACCTGTCCGTCCCAGGAAAGGCCCAATACGGGCATGCACGCCGCATGGACGTACGCCCCGAGTTAACGCAGTGTGAATGAGGCCTTATAGGAGTGCTATGTGAGTTTTCTGTATAGCGCTGGTGTACATATGACTGGGAAATGACAGTGCAGAGTATAAAGCATATGAGGTAGGCACAGTGTGTAGAATGAGCTGACATCCCACCACCCCATTCTGCTCTGTTATATTGAGGCACTGTGGTGTGCTGAAGGTGTTAAGACACACACACTATCTCTCTCCTTGCCCCCCTCCCCCAGCTCGGGAGCAGGAGGCAGATCAAAGGCACGTGACAAACGATCCTGTATACAGGACATACAGCAGTAAGGAGGACTTACTATGAGGAGATCTGGAGATGGGACATTGCAGAGCTGACAGCCAGGAACACAGTGCGACCTCATCAGCTCGAAAGTCGGCACTCAGAGAAGAGGGGGAGGGGCCCGACAATTACACAGGACGGAGCTCCTTCACTCTGATCTATCAGGAAGTTTGTATGCTGGCTGCGTCTGTGCTCTGATTTTTCCACCCTGCCCACCAGTGCCCTCAGACTGCTTGTGTTGCCTGTATACTAACGCTGGCCCTGGGCATGCACCTAACTCCCATCATTTCTGTCTGTTGCACCCTCCCCCCCAGGGGCGTCCCGAGACTGGCTGACACCCGGAGCGGTGTCCGAGTGTCACCCCGCCGAGACGTCA
>NW_017307383.1:216290-229072 GCF_000935625.1 Nanorana parkeri
AGCGCAGGCAAATTGTACTATTCTTATAAGTCTATGGGGAAAATTATAGCTTGAAGGCCGGGCCCCTTATAATGGTACTGGCCGTACCCCCCTGACGGCGGCCCTGCTTGTGTGTTAGTATAGAACCATTCATACTTAAATGTGGTCTAATAATAGTCATCTTATCTGGGCTTACATACTTGTAACCTTTTCCCTACACTTTGCTGGCATTAACACAAGTTTCCACAATGGAGAGGCACATCACTGGAGCTACAAGTCTGTTGGGTGAAAGCAATGCCTATAGCTTGTAAAGGATGAATAGGACATTGTTGTTTTAGCTTTCCACCCACATTTTGACCACACCTTAAGGCCCCATTCCCACTGCGCGATATGCAAATCGCGCGGATGTCACGTTCAAGCTTGCATTGAGCAAGCTTGAATCGCGGCTAAATCCGCTCCAAAAAGGGTCCTGCTGTAGCGACACACGACCCGCGACAGCAGGACCCTTTGCCCCATTAGAGCGCGATATCGCGCGGTAATTTGCCGCGATATCGCGGGAATTACCACGCGATAAATCGCTCAATGTGAACGGTGTCTTAAAGAAGAACTCCAAGAAAATGTTTCTTAACCCTTGAAGTGGGGCTACCTGCGCACTGCAAGGTTGTTTTGATCTAGGTGCAAAAATAACAAAGTTATACTCACCCAGACCTTGAAGCCGGCTGGCTGTTAGAGTGCACCCTCCAGCCTGTCTCCTCCTCTGTTTGTTTGGTGTTTTTTTTAAAATCAAAAGTCAGCTTTATTGTGTAAATACACGATACATGGAAAACATATAGAGGTGTAACACAGTCTTATTTCAAGTTTTATAGCAGTAGTGAGTTGCCCATGGTAAAAGGGCAATCGTCGTAGGGCGAAAACAGCCCTGACGGGCACATCACGGTTTATAAACATTTCGTGATAGCATGCTTAACCAACAGTTCTTGGAGATAAGCACATCGTGCTACTCCTGTATCATCTAAGGTAGATTATAGGAAGGGGGAGGGGGTTTGACTCAGAAGAGGAGAAAGAGGTCCAGTGAGAGACGGAAAGGTGATGGGTCTGATATGTGTACAACAAGCCTCTGGGTTCCCGGCTGGTTAGAGATTAGGCAGAGGTGGAGGACATCACCCCTAGGTAGGCATCCGTGGCTCGATAAGCAACCCATGACCTCCGGGTGGACCTGAAGAGTTCCTCAGTGTTTCGGAGCCTAGAAGTCATGTCCTCCATCAGGTAAAGCTTGTTAATCTTGGAGAACCATAGAGAGAGACTGGGACAACAAGTTTGTTTCCATAACAATGGGATGCACAATCGGGCTGCATTAAGGAGGTGCCTAGTCCGAGACTTCTTGTATTTTGCAATGGACATGTCATTCAAGTGTAACAGACAGGCCAAGGGATCGTCCGTCCGATCCGCCATTACCAGGTCCTTTAGGATTCCAGTCACCCCACTCCAGAAAGGCAGCAGCTTAGGGCAAGACCAGAATGTATGTAACAAAGTACCCGGTGCATTTCGACACCTCCAGCACACGGAGGACACTTGGGGGAACATGGAATGTAGGACCGTCGGAACTCGATACCAACGAGATACTATTTTGTACCCGAGTTCTTGGGTCCTGCACGTGATAGAGTGATGCGCAAAGTAGAGTATTCGGTCCTTTTGGGTAGGTGTGAGGGTAGTGTTCAGCTCTTTTTTTACCATTTTGTCAAGAAGGATGGATAAGATTCCGGGGGGGTGGTGAGGGGGGATATCAGCATAGAGTACAGTGCAGATATTGCATGGCAAGTGGGCTGTCCCTCTTTACATAGCTGCTCGAAGGGAGTCAGGGGTCAGGAGAGCTGCTGGGAATTGGGGATCAAGAGCAAGAAATGTCTCAATTGAAGGGTTCCCTAGGAGTCTAACGGAGGGTCCGTTAGTTGACCGAGGTCACCAGCTGAGAGCCACTGTGCGGACGAACGCATAATCGCAGATCCGAAACTTGTTGGCGTCCTGAAGGTGATGGAAATCGGGGGTCGTCCACTCCCCCAGAGGGAAGTCAGGGTCCCCAAGTACTGGGGTCATGGGCGACGGGAAAGAGGAGAGGTCAAAGGAGCGGAAGAGCGATAGGTGAGGAGAGCCAAGACGAAGTTGGCATCCTCCTCCTCCATGCTGACCCATTCTCTCCTCCTCTGTTGCAGTGATGGTATGTCCCTCGTCATCCTCACATCCTTTACATGTATAAGACATGATGACTCACAGGACCTTCGACCGCTGGAGCAGAGGGGGAAAGGGGCTGGAAGGACCGGTCCAAGAAACAGCTGGCTTCCAGGATCAGGTGAGTATAACTTTGTTATTTTTGTACCTAGACCAGAATGAGCACTTAACCCTTGCAGTGCAGGGGTAGCCCCACTGCAAGGGTTCAGAAAAAACTACCCCGGAGTTCTACTTTAATCAGCCACAATTTAATATTGTTCTACTTTATTTTGGGAAGATAAATAGATGGACCCCAATGGCTTTATTCTAGCAGGCAAAGCTTCAGCACTTCCTGATGGCCTGATCAGGGGCCAGTAGTAATGGTGGGATGGTAGGGACAGGACATGGCCTGACACTACTAAAAATGTTGGACTTTGCTTCTCAGACAAGCAAAGCAGGGGGTAATGAAAGCTGCTGCAGGTATGTGTAGACACTTCTAGATGTCTGTAAGGTTGAATGTCATGTGTCATGTAATGTAACAGTAGCTTTCAAAGGATGGCACCAGCACACCATAATCTTTGTTTAATCAACAAAAGACCATTTATTGAAAAACAATTGCCATTTAAATGCAAAAGTCATTCTGAGCCTGATGAAGGGGTCCCTGTGCGGCCCCGAAAGCACTTGCATTTGAAATTTAGCTCCTTGCTCTTACTCACCCATGCTCTCACTTCCATGTCTGCACAAACACCATCTGAACCCAAAGTCCTCTGGCTTCAACGCTGCATCTGCCATTCTCTCTCACCAGTGTGCCTGCTGCTCTTTAAGCACTGTGCATGCTTGCTCCTGACCTCACTACAGTACTTGACCCCACTGCTCTCACTACCATGCCTACACACATCCACACCTCAGAAAACCTGACCCCCATACTCACACATGGATGCACCCACCTACTGTTACCACCTGACCCCTCTTTCCCTCTTACACTCACTGTACCTGCTAACACCTAAATGCCCCTGCTCTAAATGCCCCTGCTCACCACCAACATCTCAGCACCCCATTCTAAAATGGCCACACTGTTACTAGTAATATACAAAGTAGCATCTGCTGTAACATCAATATTCTGTATGTAAACATGGGAGCCATATATAGCTTTAGCTTACAAAACTACTGGCCCACATATGCTGAACCATTTTTAAGTAGATAACTCCCATTTTTTGGATTCAGAAAGGTCCAAATATGGGCCCGCAAAAGGATGATCCCACCTGTTGGGTTGCAGGGGATGAAGTTCAGGTTTGCTGCCATAATAGGTCTGAGACAAACCTCTTCCTGTTCGAGCTATGTGATCTTGGTGAATTTAGGGGGAATTTTGCTGGGCCAAATTTTTGTAGACGTTCTGCAGTGCCCGACCTTAGAATTTAGGTCAGTTGACTTGGGGCTTTGTTATGCACGAGCCCCCTCACTATGAAAGGGTGGGTCCCCAGCAGCCATTCATCAGTGTGTATTGCAGTAGTTTAGGGAGAGCTTTTTCATGCCTGGGATAGAAGATGTCACACTAGAGGTATGTGGGTTTTGCCTTAGGTGCATAGTAATAGCATTTCCTTAAATACATGTTATAATGTTCAGAAAACATATTCCAGTTTGTAAATTGTCTAATTTATGTTTTATTTTGAGGTGTAAAATTTCTGTGAAATGCAAAATTATTTTTATTTGCAGATGAGCTAATTACGATGTCATCCACATAACATAACTAAAAAGAAAAGAAGAACAGTAAATCCTCTAAAGCTCACCATATAAGGTTTTCATCTTGGGCATTTCCTGCTGAATTGGCCGAAATTCCATTCATGGGTGGCCCTGCCAGCACCACTGTGCAAAAAAAATCCTTTTGTCAAAGCCACAGGGTGGAAAATTGTCAGCAAAACAGTGACTGCAGACAATCAGATCACTCTATTGTATTGTGACAGACAGCGTTCATGCCTGTCAGAATACAATATCAGGAAGGGGAGATTCCTCCATTCACTGGAGAGTGAATAGGGAAATTGAGTGATTTTTTTTTTGTACCCCACAGTATAAACCCATTTTTTGGGGAACTAACATGTTGGCAGCCCTGGAGGTTCATTTTGAGCCAGACGATTGCTAGACAATGTGGAGGACTATTTTGTACCCCCCTGGTCTTCATATGTGGACATCTGAATAAATTAAGACAATATGAGGTTTGTGGATGGCATTGAAAAGCATTGCTCTTCTATGTTGCCACAGTCATATTTAAATTCTAGCGTGCAAATCATGACACTTTTGCTATTCTAATCTGCTGCAGGCAAAATGCCTGGCTGAAGGAGCAGTAATTGTGGGTCAGGATGAAATATATAATCAAGTAAAAGATAGCTTTTTTGCAAGTACCACAGGCACATAGTTGCAGGCACATAGTGCACCAGCAGAAAGGAAGTTGCAGGTTTGAAGAGAAGGAACAACTACTAAAAAAAATGTAAAAAAGCAGCCTCATGGTAGGGATATTCAAACAGGTAGAGTCACATCATCCCGACAAATACATCTGCAAATAATATACAAAGTAGCATCTGCTGTAACATTATCATGTTACTATATATAAACATAGGAACTATTCACATGCAGATATTTCTTTAGTTTGCAAAACTACTATCACACAAATTCTGAACCACATAGGAAGATAACTCTTTATTCTCAGCTCATCCTCTTGGATGAGGAATTCATAAAAGGTACAAATATTAAATTTCTCATCAGTAAAATGACAAGAAAAAATGTTTATAACAAATTTGCACATTAAAATATCTTAACTGGTAAAGTATAGTATAAGATTCAGATTAAAAAAACGAGGAAATCAAAAGAACAAACAGCAGTTAAGCCTTGTATAAATATATCTAACTTTTTGGGTTTCTTTTTCTTTATCACAAAAAAGAAGAATGGCTTTCCCCCAATAGAGATCCCAAAAAGGGTAATCACACTATCAATTAAAAAAAAAAAAGGTATAAATGTATTAACGACTGTATATTGAAAATCAAAAAAGGACAAAATCAAGGAAAGAAAAAACCAAGCAATGAATATATACACATACATTTAAAACATCCTAAAACACATTCCCTACTAGCCACGGCTAGAATATAAAATCTATAAATCATGTGATTGAATATAAAAAATGTGTAGATCCTGGTATCAGCTAACCAAAAATAAATCTATGATATACAGATACTCAACCTACTGTGTCTCGGAGTACATTCGGTATGACACCTCCAAATGTGGTATCAAATACCGTAGACAACAACCTATGAATGCCACAATGTTGAAAAAAAACTTTGTAGAAAAAAAGATAAGTATCGATAACTCTGATGAAGTATCCGTAATGCTTGGAAACTAGTAGTTTCAATTGATAGTTTTTACAAAAAACAGAGTGCCCAACAAAAACAAATGTTTTTCTTGTATATAGATTGAATTATAGTTCCGATTCATCATCACATGGGAAGGCAGCCGAGTGAATAATCGAGCCGAAGTGAAGTGAGCCCGAACGCTGTTCGGCTATTCACTTCTGGCTTGTACGCCTGCCTTCAGTCAGCCGAACATGCTCTGCATGTTCAGCTAAGCCGAAGTGCAGAAGGACTTCAACTCAGCCAATCCAACATCTGGATCCGCTGAGGCGAAGCTCTGGCAGCTCATCGCTGCCGTTGGCCCCTATTCTCATACGGGCCGGATGGCAGTGAGTGAATAGCCGAGTGGCATTCGGCTCAGCTATTCTGCTCGGTACCTCCGAGGTACCGAGCAGAATAAAAAAATAAATTTTTATCTGATTTGGAGCTACTCACAGACCGTTGCTGTTTGGCTTCTTTAAATTCTCTATTGACAGGGCTAGCAGGATCCTTTGCCTACTGCCTTCATCCCTGTCAGCCAGAGGCAGCAGGAATCAGAGGAGGAATACGAGCAGGAGGAGGGTAGGGGCGCTGGCAGTAAAGATCAGGAGAAAATGGGACAGGCTTCCAGGGGAACTTTTCACAATTAGCAAATCCAGAGAGTTGCATGTGGGTGGGTGAAATTGTTGAGGACAGTGTTGTCCTCAGTGACACCAAGGACTCAGGGTCCTCTACTGCAGGCAACATGTGGAGAATAACCTTTTGAAAAAGTCTTCATGACGAAACATGTCAAGGAGGAGTTAACACGCTGTAATAGATTCACCCGGCCGGGGTCCAGCGATGCTGTGCGGGGCCGCGCACGTCTGGCGCATCAGCAGGCTCCTCCCCATCGGACGCGGCAGAGGCACTCCATTGCGGTCTAGCACAGCATCGCTGGACCGCAACATTCGGCACGTCAGCGGGCTCCTTCCATCCGCGCTCGGCGAGGGGAGATTTAAGGGAGCACATTCATATGTTCGGCGTCCGACTATTTTGGATGACGCACGGCGAACATAGTTCACAGAAGTCAGCTTTTCTTGTTGCAGACTGGAGGACAGGCCTCCCATACTGGACTGCTACACCGGACTTCAACCCGGACTTTCTAAACGGACTTCCATCTCCCCAGCGGCGTATTTAACTTACCCATAAAAGAGGACGCCATAACCGCAAGTAGCAATACTGAAGGCATCTGCATTCAGTACTGCAGTTTATGCTGGCTTGATGCAGTGTTAGTTGAATGGGACTGAACTAAACCTTACATTGCTATTGAATTGCTGTTATCTGCATTTAAACTGCATACTGTGAATGGGATTGAACCAAACCAAAAGGTGCTAGTCTTTTTCATAAGCTGCATGTAACCTCTCATTCTATAACTGGACTGCCTAAAAATACACAGTGCTATAGGTTGCCATTAACACCATCGAACCCTGCACGTTGTGAGTAGGCTTGAGCCAAAAACCGTACTGTACTGTTCCGTTGCATTATCTGCATATTACCTGTCATACTTAAGTAGGGACTGAACTAAACCATATAGAGCTTTGCCTTGCACGACCTGCATTTACCTCTATTACTGTGACTGAGACTAACCTGAACCAGATTATACTACTGTCCCCTTAACACTAAGTTCCCACACGGTACAACATTATTACAACTGCACTACTTAAATCAACTCATTGACGGGGAATGATGTGCTTGATTCCGAACCTCCATTGAACAGTATTAGGAGAGTTAAAACCAGGAATCATATACTGAATCCCATCATGCAAACTCTACTCCGCAGTTGAGTATCCATCACACACCAATTGGGATATTACACACGCTGATGTCATCAAGCTGATCACTGGGGGAGAAGCTGTTTGCCAGTGGAGGAATTATACATCTCTGCCTATTAAGCCTTGAATGAGAAATGTGCGGAGGAGGTTAATATTGGCCATTCAGAAGGTGGATTGACAGGAATTGGAACAGCTTGAACCCACCAACAGTTTTTTAAAAACCCAGCAAAACTGAAAGGAGATATTGACTGCAAAGGAGGTTGCCATCAGCTGTCTTGGGAGAGTGGCTCGCTAAGGATTGTAATCTGAGTGCAGTTTGACCATCTAATAGTGGTCAAAGGAGTCTGGTGAGTGTATTGATTACACAGAAACACTAAAGATATCACACTAAGAAATACCTTTTTGGAATGTCGAAAAATTGCACTTTATATATTGCTGACATAACCTATTAACCTCTTGCCGTCCGCCCGTAGTAAAAAAACGGACGGAAAATCTGGACATCTGGATTGTGCATGTCAACCCACCTAATTGGCCCCGAAACGCATGACGCAGCTGTAGGTAGCGGAACAGATATGCATTAGGGACACGATATTTCTCCTGCATTTGATCAAAGGTGAGAAGCGAATTATTTGGGGTCAAGTCCCTTAGTGTTTTAATTCCTTTTCCAGGCCAGACCTGAAAATCGGGCATGTTTAAGAAATGAGACAGGAGCGGGTTTTTCCATAAAGGAGTGTGTGGGGACCACCCCTGGTGTGTCAGACCCAACTGCCTACGAATGGAGGTCCATGCCATAATTGTAGCTCTCATAGACGCCGTGAGCTCATATGGGGCCCTGAGACCCCTCAATGGTAGCCCACCAAGGGCCGCATAGGATCCCAGCGAGGCTGCCTCCACCACCACCGCTGCGTCCCCAGAATCGCTTGTGAGCCACTTATGCAGGACCACCATTTGACCAGCTAGATAGTATTTCTTAAAATCTGGGACCGCCAATCCACCTCTACAGCATGGCTCCTGTAAGATGGATAATTTAATCTGGATCACAACACATTGCACATGCAGTTTTGAGATTGTATTGAGTTTAACTATAGGGGAGGTCGCATATTATGTTGGGGCAATCACAAGGCACTTTATTGTTTATGTATATTATGTAATTAGTTGTACGTTTTTTAGCGCAGTGATTTTGTCTTGAGAATGTGGAGAATAAGGTCTTTTATGCTGAAATGCCTGTGCAAGGACCCTAGAATTTGGGTCATCAAAAAAGAGACCACTATTGGCTGATGACCCTATCAGATCCCTAATACAAGGGTAACATTAACAATCTACTCCCCCATCCCAGAGGGAGCCCAAAATCTGGCATTTTGAGCAGGTGCTGCATATGGACCTTTTTGCCGCATTTTTTGCCGAACAGTCTCATGTTCATTGCAAGATAAAGCTTGTCTCATCTCTTATTTTACGACCAAACCAAGCTTTATTTTTCTTAGTGGGTCATTATGTCGGCAAGTCTACATAATGATGAGTGAAGACTGATCATGTAGACCTGTTGACACGATCACCCACTGCTTCTGCAGATCCTTACCTGCTTCTACACCCTTTACAAATTGCAGATCCCCGGCTGGATGCTAAGTGTAAAAAAAGGCCAGTGACGTTAGGTGACGTCATTGACCAAATATGGTAATTACCATATTTATCAATGATGTCACCCAGTATTCAAGGCCTGCACCCTCTAGATCCATGCCAGGTCACGTGGTCTCAACATTGAGAGGGTACCTTGCAAGGTGGAGATGGAAGAGCCCCCCCCCCCCTTCCTTGCAAGGCACCTTGTCCTTAAGTCCCCAACTGGAGGCACAGAAGGGCGAACTGGCCACATATGGCAAATTTATTCGCCCATTTGCTGAACTGTGGATGGATTGGGTTTGGGTCGATCTCATGTTCAGCCCAAACCAAAAGCTCATACCTAATTCCAGCACTAATAAACCCCTATCCCACTGCATACCCACCTTGTCCGGTACAGAGAGCCTCTGCATCAATAATATTAGAAAATTCTATGTATAAGAAAATTCTGCACTCCAGGGGGTAGCCTATTATGCGGATGACCGCTTGAAAACTGGTCAGTGTTGGAAACAGTTCTAGTAATGGTAATCTATTAGCAGAATTTACTTTGCATGTTACAGATGTTTATTCACCTTTGGAAAAATAAAACACTGACTCACAGTGAGATTACCAACAGAATAATGAATGACTAAATGGAATTACTTATTGTTAATGTTGAAACATTAGCTTACTATGACCTTTCATAAGAAGAAAAACCAGTCATTCGTGTCTCTAAGTCACCGACAGAGACCCACTATACTTTGGAATGTACCCACAAATCATAGGCTCCATAGTAAGATTCCTAATATTAGACAAGCTGTGAACCTTTAAACTATTTATTCCGCTTTGATGCTGTTTTACCTGTTTTTATTATTTATTTTTCAGTCCTGTAGTTCTCAAACCCTTTCTGATCCAGTACTCAGTCACCTCTATGGCGGGTGGCTGCCATCACTTCCAGGTTTCATCCAAAACTGGGTCCCCCCCCGTGCTTCTTAGAGACTTACCCACACTCTGAGTTTCCATCCTTCTCTGTGTCTACAGTGTCCCTGTATTGTTTCCAGTCCATATGCCTCCTCCATGTGCTCCAGCTGTACCTCTTCGGTGTCTCCAGAGCACCCCAGTAACACCAGCATGCCTCTGTGTCTCTAGCGCACTCTTGTGACTCCAGAGCACTTTGAAATTCGGTGTCTTCCTGTAATCCTTGTGATTGAGTGTATCCTGAGCATCCTGTGTGATTCTGTGATCCCTGTGACTCTACTGTACCTTTCATCCTTTGTCATCTTATGACCTCTGTGACTCAAGTGCACCCTGTCACTCCAGTACACCCCAAGCATTTTGTGTCATCCTGTGACTCTGGTTCATCTTCATAGTTAAGGGAATTTTCAAAAAATTGTTGGGTGATCCTGGCAGCTTAAAACTGTAAATAGATTGGGTCCACAGAACTCTCATCCCTAAAAACTAGGGATGCACCGATAACGTTTTATCTGTATTAAGTAAGAGTATGGATATTTTTTTTCTCTGTACTCGCCAATACAGAATACCAATACGGCATCCTGGTGTACCATGGGCCCGGCTTATCAGAAAGCCAGGCGGTGAGTTATGACCCACAGCCAACTTCCTGATAGCCCGGGAAGCTTTTTTTTATCGAAAGAAGCCAGGCAGCAGGTCATGAAGTGTCACCCGGCTTACTGATTGGTCAGGAAGCCAGGCTGCCTAGCAAGAAATGAAGTCGGCTTCCTAGCCAATCAGCAAGCTGATAGGCAGGTCATTACATGCTGCGTAGCTTCCTGATTGGTCAGGAAGCCAGGCTGCCTAGCAACAAGTGAAACCGGCTTGCTAGCCAACACGGAAGTTGGGAGGCGGGTCATGACCCCCCACCCGGCCTACTGATTTGCCTGGAAGCCAGCTCCCTCGCGGCACTGCCGAGGAATCTCCTCTGACTGGAATTTCCCGTATTGGGATAAGTATCGGAGCATTTGGGCGAGTACTCCTATATGAGATTAGCAGAAGGGTAAAAGCCAGCAATGTAAGGCATACTAAGCTGGCCAGCTGGAAGCTGTTGTGCTCCCCCATATGCCTTACGTTGTTTGCAGAGAAAAGGTAAAAGCTGTTGGTATTTGGTCATATTAGATATTAAAGCTGGTGCCAGGATATTAAAGAAGAGTGAAGAGCAGGTAGCTTTATAATGTTCAGCATGTGTCACTGATTATGGGCACACTCTGATCAATTTCTGAATAGTGAAGCATCCCCATTGAGGGCCCCCCCCCCAACAAACCTTAAACCCCCCTGCCCATATCACTAATCAAACCTGAACCTAATTTAAAGCTAAAAAAGAGAGAGGTGGCAGCCATGCGCATAGTGTAGTCAGTTCCAGTGCTCCTTCTCCCCAAATACAAAAAAGTAAAGACAGGAGGGAATGTTAGACAAGCAACAATGGCAAGCAGATCAGCTGCAGCAAGATGTGGCCACTGTTCCTACTATTCTCACAAAATTTCAAGAAGCCCATTTCTCCAAATGATAATCTGAAATGATCAGTTTTCTTTTCAGAAGTTATACAAAGCTAACAACATCCTTAATAGCACTGACCAGGCATCTGACTTTGTGGATCTGGATGCATGCTCACTCTTCTGGAAGGCAATGTTTCTGATCTGACAGGGACACATTAATAGTCAAGCTACCTCATGGTCCTGTTCTATCCATACCAGCACTTGTCCTATAATTCCATGGCATGGATCTTCATTCTCCATGCACAGTCTAGGATTTGCAAGTGAAGATAACACTACTGGACATCTGGGCAAGGAACGGTAGGCAAGGAGCACCAGGTACTACTTCTCTTCTGTTTCTGGTGAGGCATGTCACAAAGTATATGGTGGTGGTTGAAGTGACTAACTGTTGATGAATTATCAGTCAGAATGTGAGGATGATAACATAGCAGAGCAGTAGGCTGAAAGAGGGTACAACACTTGCCCTGCCTCCAGGATCATGACTGATATTGGTCATACTGACTTGTCCCCTCTAATACCATCAGTGTCCACTTCTATATTTACATAAAATAAAATATAAAACACTACAGTGCAACTTATATTAATATGTTTCACCTAAATTTGCATTATGATGTACAAGAATATTATGATATAAGCTGTTCTAGAGTTCACACCAAAGTAGTATAGAAGTGAGCCAGTGCTTTGAAATTGCATTAAAATGGTGAGTCCACGATTTTAAAAAAATGTAATCTATCACCCTTTAAGATGATGGCATCTAAACCACATTTTACTCTTTATTATTTTGAACGCTATGCTTTTTCCAAGCAGTACAATATGGAAATAAGACAGCAAGGTTAATGGGAAACCTAGAAGGAAATAAACTACAGTATTTGCCATAACTATTTCCAATAGACTAAGTGGTGTTTTGACTTAAATTGTCAATTTTTTGAATAACTAGATTGAACAAAACAGCATGGATTTGCTGTGTGCCCGACTTGCAGCCAGCTGACAAGTCGGGCACACGGTCACGGGCCGCATGCCCGACTTGCGGGAGCAGCTACACGGTCTGACTCCGACAGATGCAGACCGCAGAGCTGCCCCTGTCAGCTCCGGCCGGAGCTCGTGTCAGTTCTGAGCTCCGGCCGAATGATGAATCATTAGTAAGGTCTAGTGCAGACCTTACTAATGATCACCACTAGATCACCCGGGAACGACGATGTGCCTCCTCCCTGCACGGATGAAAGCAGGTGAGGGGGCTTGGAAGGAAAGGAGGTAGGGAGGAAGTTTATGATGTCTGCTGGGGGGCTTGGGAGGGAGGGGGGAAGTTTATTATATGTCCT
>NW_017307383.1:229243-266169 GCF_000935625.1 Nanorana parkeri
AACACCCCCCCCCCCTGCCCATATCACTAATCAAACCTGAACCTAATTTAAAGCTAAAAAAGAGAGAGGTGGCAGCCATGCGCATAGTGTAGTCAGTTCCAGTGCTCCTTCTCCCCAAATACAAAAAAGTAAAGACAGGAGGGAATGTTAGACAAGCAACAATGGCAAGCAGATCAGCTGCAGCAAGATGTGGCCACTGTTCCTACTATTCTCACAAAATTTCAAGAAGCCCATTTCTCCAAATGATAATCTGAAATGATCAGTTTTCTTTTCAGAAGTTATACAAAGCTAACAACATCCTTAATAGCACTGACCAGGCATCTGACTTTGTGGATCTGGATGCATGCTCACTCTTCTGGAAGGCAATGTTTCTGATCTGACAGGGACACATTAATAGTCAAGCTACCTCATGGTCCTGTTCTATCCATACCAGCACTTGTCCTATAATTCCATGGCATGGATCTTCATTCTCCATGCACAGTCTAGGATTTGCAAGTGAAGATAACACTACTGGACATCTGGGCAAGGAACGGTAGGCAAGGAGCACCAGGTACTACTTCTCTTCTGTTTCTGGTGAGGCATGTCACAAAGTATATGGTGGTGGTTGAAGTGACTAACTGTTGATGAATTATCAGTCAGAATGTGAGGATGATAACATAGCAGAGCAGTAGGCTGAAAGAGGGTACAACACTTGCCCTGCCTCCAGGATCATGACTGATATTGGTCATACTGACTTGTCCCCTCTAATACCATCAGTGTCCACTTCTATATTTACATAAAATAAAATATAAAACACTACAGTGCAACTTATATTAATATGTTTCACCTAAATTTGCATTATGATGTACAAGAATATTATGATATAAGCTGTTCTAGAGTTCACACCAAAGTAGTATAGAAGTGAGCCAGTGCTTTGAAATTGCATTAAAATGGTGAGTCCACGATTTTAAAAAAATGTAATCTATCACCCTTTAAGATGATGGCATCTAAACCACATTTTACTCTTTATTATTTTGAACGCTATGCTTTTTCCAAGCAGTACAATATGGAAATAAGACAGCAAGGTTAATGGGAAACCTAGAAGGAAATAAACTACAGTATTTGCCATAACTATTTCCAATAGACTAAGTGGTGTTTTGACTTAAATTGTCAATTTTTTGAATAACTAGATTGAACAAAACAGCATGGATTTGCTGTGTGCCCGACTTGCAGCCAGCTGACAAGTCGGGCACACGGTCACGGGCCGCATGCCCGACTTGCGGGAGCAGCTACACGGTCTGACTCCGACAGATGCAGACCGCAGAGCTGCCCCTGTCAGCTCCGGCCGGAGCTCGTGTCAGTTCTGAGCTCCGGCCGAATGATGAATCATTAGTAAGGTCTAGTGCAGACCTTACTAATGATCACCACTAGATCACCCGGGAACATGCCGCTGCATGTAATGGTATGTTATATGATTACATTCAGTTACAAAAACAAATCACTATCCCTGGATAAACAATTGTGTAACCACTGATAGTGACAGATTCCTAACTGAATGTAATCCTTTCACATATGATTACATGCTGTGTGCAGGCGTGTACATGCAGCAGCTGTCACCCGATCATTAATTTGCTGCTTGTAACATATGCAGACATTCACATTGGTACCGTATATAGTAGCGGCCCTCATGCGACTAAAAAATGTGTCCAGTGGCCCCCGACTAAATTGAGTTTGAGACCCCTGCTATATAGGGATGCACCGATACCAGTTTTTCGGTATCGGTACGAGAACGGATATTTATATTTCGGTACCCGTCAATACCAAGTACCAACGACGGTACTTCCGGTAGCATGGAGCTGGCTTCCCGGGTAATCAGAAACCTGGGCAGCATATACTGCCCAGCTTCTTGATTTCCCCGGAACCCAGCTCCATGCTGTTTGGCCGGCTCCACACTGATTGGCCGGGAAGCATGAAGCATGAAGCCGGATTCCCTTCCAATCAGGAAACTGGGAGGCAGGTCATTGCCCACTGCCCATTTCCTGATTGGCCGGGAAGCCGGCTCTATGCTGTCTGGTAGGCTCGATGCTGATTGGCCAGGAAGCCAGATTTCTAGCCAGTCAGCAGTGAGCCGGCTTCCTGGCCTGGCCGAGTCATTACCCACGGCCCGGCTTCCTTTTTGGCCGGGAAGCCGGCTCCATGTTTCCTCGCGGCACTGCGGGTCAGAGGAATTTTCCCTCTGACCTTAAGTTTCGGTATCAGGGGTCAGCATCGGAGCATTTGGACTACTAGTATCGATATGAGTACATCCCTAATACTGTACAAGTAAAAAAATTTACCTAGAAATATTCATGACTTTGGAGATTTTAATACTGTGATATTGACCTCCTTCTTATTAAGTAGCAGCTTTTATTACCAAGGCGTTAATAAACAGCAGCCCAAGCCCTTTTCCTGGTAAGGAAGTCATTTATTATTATCCCTCTAAATGAAAAACCCATTTCCAGCAAACAAAGCAAGTAACATACAACTTAAGTACATATTTCATATTGTTGCACTCTAGGAAGGAGGAGCAAAGCACTGTGAGCACTAATACAAACTAGATGTCATTGGGAAAGAAAAACAGGAAGCTATCACATAGCTGTTAGCACTATTTCTAGAAGACTTGCTGAAAAAGAGTCACTTGTTCATACGTGTCACCTGCACATGCAACCATGGAAGCCTGGTAAGTCTTTTCACATGGTTTAACATTTTTTAGAAGGCTGTTTATTATTTTAAATAGACTTAGAAAAAGGGTTACTGATTCTTTTGCTATCTTCCTTTTAGTTGCAAGTTCACTTGCAGCCATTTGAAAGTCAAGGTAACCAGTATCTCCTGTGGCTAGCAAGATCTGTGTACCTGACTTCTGAGATCTACACTTACACAGACATCTTAAAAATTCTATCCAAGTTTCTCAATGCATCGTTTATTTTAAATTATACGGGTGGTAACTCCAAGTACAGAGACTGCAGGCAATACATATTGGGAAATATAGTAACGAGTCTCCCAAAAAGAACACCAGCCTCCTAGCTATAATCAAAGGTTTGCCATTCATCTTGTTTTAAAAAATGACCCTAGGCTTATATGTTAAATCACTGGCCCTCCCGTTTGTGCTTTTGCAGCATGCTGATTAAAGTGTGTCTAAACTCAAAAGCAGAAATGTAATAAATATATTGCAACTTACCAATCATTAAATGTGGTGGCTGCATTAGTTTTCTTTTTTTAGCCTTTTTTTCACTTGGTGATCCATTCATTAAGTCTGTTTTTTTCAACTTCCTTTTACAGGCCAAGCTGTCCAGCAAAAGTGGCAGATAGAGGGCTGAGATAAACCATTTAACACTGTGGGGGTTTCAAATAATGATTTTTTAAAATTCGCATATGTAAAACCTTTATCCCAAAAGGAAAAAAGAAAAAAAACATATGCTGCAGCTTAACCCCTTCATGACTGAGCTTGTTTTTAGTTTCTGTTCATAAATGACTGACACACTTTTGACATTTTTGCTGTGTGATTATTCCAGGTCAGTAATATACTTTCTTACAAAGTGCACCCACACATATTATGCATTGTTTTTTTAGAGCACAGATAGGTACACATATGTGATATAAATATATAGCCCTAACACCTCACTTAGGACAAATAAAATATAAAAAAAAAGAAAACATTTAAAGAAAACACTTTCTCCCCAGTTTTGATTTGTAGTATTTTTTACAAAAACAGCACAGCTAAAAAAATATTGCAATAAATACATTCATTTATTTGTCCTTTTTTTTGGAAAAACCTCACATCCCTGGGATTTTAGAAATGTTTCTGTACTTCTCGGCCTAAAACATTTTAATCTTTTTTCTCTTAATCAGTTGACATCCGCGGTGTTAAACCCCCTTCCCATCCAGGCCATTTTTCAGTAATTTAGTGACAGCGTCACTTAGGGACAGCAAAATACTTTGAACATCATGAGGCGCTTAAAAAAAAAATGAACCGCCTAGGGTGAAAAACAAATCTGTTAAAATGTTTTTTATTTGTTACATTTATTTTTTTACACTTTATTTTAATTATTTTTTTTTTACACTTTTTACTATTTTTTAAAAATTTTTTATTGTATTTATTTATTTATATCAAGCAGTCATTGTGAATTAATCTCACTATTACTGCTTGATAAATTATGGTTATTATTATTAGTGCTACTATAACTTACCCCTCACCACTGACTATGCTGACAGTTCTCCTATTCCCTGTCTTTCATACATGCTTAATGTTAAGATCAAGAACACATATTGTCACAGCTGACACTGCTTGCGGCTACAGAGAGAGTTAGCCAGGAAACCCCAAAGTTTTGCTATGGGGCCTTATGGCCTATTTGCAGATGTATGTTGTTACATTTTTCCCACAAGTGAAAAGCCAACACCCTCAGGTGAATGCACATACCTCCTACACAATGTCTTCCACAATGGACTGATATTTAAATGTCAGCGTTTTTCTTTCTAGTGGATGTTCTTTCATTATCTCCTGCAATGTCCTCCTGGTCATTCCTTTGAAGGTCTCAATGTGCAGTAGGGAGGTATTCTGGCCTTTGACTTTCTAGGAAAATATCAAACTTTGCATATCAGTGCTCACTGGAGTATGGGGCTCCCGTAGTGTAGGGAGTCTAGGGACCCATTCACACCTGCATTTCGGGTAGTCCCACGAATTGCATATATATTATATTATGTCCCTTCTCATCTATGGGTTTTATTGTACTGCTGGGCACTTTAATAACTCAACCTTGTCTTTATCAAAAATAAACAGTGGCAGTAAAAGTGACAGTAACAAATGTAACAAGGTGCCAGTAAAACCTGCCAGGTTGGCAGGAAAAGTGATAGATGGTAGATACATTCCTCCAGATTCATCATCTAAGGTAATGCCAGCATAGTTTTGGAGGTAAAGAACAATAGCTCTTTACCTTGTATTGGTAAAACAAATCCTGGGGCTGGTGTTACTAGGAGTCTGAAAAAGCTCTGGGTGGGACAGACTCCTAGTTCCATGGACCGTAGTTTAGTGAAAACTGCACAGGACTTCATTAGTGTGCAGCCGCACCTTGCTGGGGGAAAGTGTGTGCCTCAGACAGTGTGCTGAATGCAGCAAGTTCTGTATTTGGAGCCAAGCCTGCCAGCAGGACAGGGTTCTGTGGATGGACTGTAACTGTTCACATATTGGAAACGGACCCAGTTGAGAGGACTATCGCTAATACCCAGTAAGGCTCAGTGGAGCGGACTTTTATTTGTTTATGTCAATATAATTTTTTGGCTGGATGCCTGTAACCTTTTTTTCTTTTGTCGATTTGATTGCCGATTTGAAGTTGATAAAAATATCAGTGATAGGGAGGGATGAAAAATA
This sequence comes from Nanorana parkeri, assembly GCF_000935625.1. Taxonomy (NCBI): domain Eukaryota; kingdom Metazoa; phylum Chordata; class Amphibia; order Anura; family Dicroglossidae; genus Nanorana; species Nanorana parkeri. The sequence continues at coordinate 234,627 of NW_017307383.1, forward strand.
AAACTTGCTGGAGTGAGGAAGGAGGCATACCTCCCAACTGTCCCTCATTTGGAAATAAGTCCATCTGCCCCTCTTTCCTCCTCAGTTGTCCCTCGTTTTATGATCTGATGTACAGATCTCTATGAAAAGGTTCTATTTTGAAGAACTCTGGCCAGAATTCTTCTTCTTTTTTTTTTGTTCAATATATTTTTATTGTTATTATTTCACTTACATACAATACACTGTACATAGTACATTTAGAAAAATATATTGTACTTCTATCTCTCGAATAGCTTAAATTGTATTTATCTCGAATTAAAAAAACGTTAACTCTATTTCAGACATCCTTTGTTTTTTTTTCCTTTCGCTACCACACAATTTCAACCAATCCTCTAGTCTACCCTCCTTCCTCCCTATATACTTGTGTTCCTATTCTTTATATAGATCCTAAGTAAAAAGAATTTCCAAAAAATAACCATTTAGTTAACTAACCTTTATATGTGCCTATACCCTTTTAACTCCCCCTGATATATAGCCCCTTGTCTCCACTCCCTTCCCCCATCACGTCTTTCTCCCCTTCCTCCAGAAGACATTCTTCATTCCTTACTGTCCTAACATTCATACAGGTCATTTATCAATAAATAAATATCTGAATTCATTATTTATGTACCTATCCTATTCTTATTTCTTTTAATTTACTTCTATTTTGTATTAATAATAATATCTATGGATACACAATTTCTTCCCGACTATGTCCCCTTCTTTCTACTTTGTCCTTCTCTAACACTTTCCTGAATTCCTCTGACTGTCTATATATTACCCATTTTTCCCATATCTTATTGTAACTATCCTTTTTATCTGTATCCTTTGCACTTAACTCCTCCATATATCTTATATCTTATTTCTTCCATTATATTTGATGTAGGTGGTGCCATTGATTTCCATTCCCGCGATATACTAACTCTAGCTGCAACCAATACGTATCTTAGGATATCGCTTTTTATCTTTTTTAGAGATCCAGGTATCAGGGATAGTATAGCCATTAAAGGATCTTTTTCAGTATTTCGTGCCTCCATAGAGTTATATATTTCGAATACTGACTCCCAAAACATCTGTAATCTAGGACAACTCCACCATATATGCAAGTACGTCCCCTCCTCTATGATACATCTCCAACATCTATCAGACAATTCTGGGTTTATATGTTTTTAAACCTTCTGGGCACCTGTACCTAGATATTATTTTATAGTTTTTTTCTTGGTGAAATGAAGATAACAGAACTGTTTGTCATATTGAATATTCTTCCCCATTCCTTATCTGATATTTCTCTCCTCATATCTTGTTCCCATCTTTTCATATACTTGGTGTGTCCCTTATCTTCCTCTTCCCTCAACAGGCCATATACCACTGATAGAGTATGTGTAATAGGTGTTTCTGATGTGCAGAGTTTCTCAAATGGCGTCAATGTCCTATTAAGGGTTTTATACGCCCTAAGAGGTCTTAATATAATCTGATAACTGTACTGCCTCCATCCATAACTCCACATTGGTTTGTCTCTCTGGTCTTAGCTCCCTTTTCAATTCCTCTCTACCTGGTTCTAACACTTGCCATACCTGTATATGGGGAGTACTATCTGTATTTATTAGGGAAACCGCTTGCATACCTGGTGGGAATTGTGGATTAACCAGAATGGGAGTCAGGGGTCCAGGTCTGGATGATAGATTATATTTAACAGCATACCTATCTCATATTCGTAGTACCGGTTGTACTAAGAATGACAGGGTTGACATATGTGGTCTGCTCTCTGCTGGCAACCAAGGGAGATTCCTCAAAAGTATAGGGGAGATGTCGGCCTCCAGTTTTACTACCCCCTTATCTTGGCTACCATGTATCCAATCTAATAGTCTAGATATTAAAATCGCTTTATGTTAAAGTACAAAATCCTGGATTCCCAATCCTCTTTGTTTTGATCTCATCAGTACTTTTGCGCTAATTAGAGGGGTTTTATTTGCCCATACGAATGTAATTGCTGCCAACTTGATTTTTTGGAAGAAAGAATCTGGCAATAAAATAGGAATTGTCTGCAGTCTATATAGAATTTTGGGCAGGATGTCCATGTTGAGGACATTTACCCTGCCTATCCATGATAGTCGCTGTTCCATGTAAGGAATTGAGCGAAAATGTTATCTATCCATTCACTGAAGTTGATGGCATACAATGTATTAGGGTCTTTAGGGATATTAACACCCAGATATACAATATAATTGGCCTGCCATCTAAATGAGTAACTTTCCTTTATACTGGATTTTACTTTATCAATTAAGGATATATTTAAAAATTCAGATTTTGATATATTTATATGAAAATTACTCAAATCACCGTAGTCCTTCAGCTCTATAAGAATATTAGGGATTGATATTATTGGGGAAGTTATAAAAAAAGTAGATCATCTGCATACAGTGCTATTTTATGTTGTGTTGAAGTGGGCATACCTTTAATCGAAGGGTTCTTCCTAATAGTAGCAGATAATTGTTCCATTACTATAACATATAGTAAAGGTGATAAAGGGACATCCATGACTGGTGCCATTAAATATAGGGAAGGAAGCGGACAAATCCCTGTTTACCCTAACCCTTGCAGTTGGGTGTGTATATAGTGCCATCACCTTAGATATAAATAGCTCTCCCACCCCCGCTTGCAAGAGGGACTCTAAGGAATGTGCAGTTTACTCTGTCAAATGCTTTTTCAGCATCAATTGACAAAAGACAAAAGTGGTATGTTTCTTTTCTGTGCTAGCCCTATTAAATTGATAACCCTAGTAGTGCTATCTCTAGCCTCCCGTCCCTGAACAAATCTAGATGTATGATTTTAGGCAATACCTTTTTTAGCCTATTGGTGTCAGGGTACCATGCACAGGCGTCTTCATACCACATGTAGGTACCCACGCAGGATGACCAAATTAATATGCCCACACAGGATAGGGTTCTATGCACACAGTTTATTTGTTACACAGCAACAAAACTACAACCCCCCTCAGGTTTAGCAGTGAAGTAACAAACCCACCATTGGGACAAACACACACCTACAGCCAGGGGGAATAGCAACAAGGAGGGGTAACAGGCCTGCAGATATACGGCAGGCCTCAGGATACAAGAAGAGTGGTCAGGTACAAGCCGGGTCATTAACAGAAGGGCAGCGCGGTACAGGAACTTGATTCAAGGAGAGTGGTCGGGTAACAAGCCGGGTCGGTGACAGGGTTGCAGATAGGAAGCAGGGTTCAGGAAGCAGGGTTCAGGTTCCAAGGCACAGGCCAGGGGAGTCAGTCAGGTGCAGGCGACGCAATACTGAGCCAGCTTCCTGACTGCAGGGAGGTCCTAAATACCCTCCCAGGAAGCACCAGGTGATGGGATGATCAGCTACAGCTGGGGCACACCCGCAGGTGAGTACTGGAGCTGCAGGTTCCTGACAGTTAGGCTGCTGGAGACACCCGCAGGCGAGCACAGGAACTGCAGGACCTGGCTCCAGCCCCACCTGGTGGTGCTCTGGATCATGACAGTACCCCCCTCTCAAGGAGCGGACTCCGGACGCTCCCACAAAGTCCATGCGCATCCTCGAAGTCCAAGGACACGGAAAGCCTGCAAGGCCGCCAAGTCCACCATATGCCCCAGGGCCAAAGTTCATCCTCCCCCCCGCCAGGGTCAGGCATCAGACCGAGCAGTCCACCACCCAGATCCGGCAGAAGTCTCCACAGGCCAGCAGAAGACCCAACCGAAAAGCCATGGGTACCAGGGTTCCGTAGGGCACACCCCCCGTTCCCCAGGCCCGGGCTCCCACTACCAGGCCCGGGCTTGCGCACATGATCACCCCACTTGAGGTTGATGTCCCGATTCCCAGGTCCCTCGGCTGCAAGTGGCAGCTTGTACTCGAGCTCTCCAGCTATCTCAAGGGGTGGACGGTGAGGAGGAGAGCGGCTAGCGAAAGTGTTCTGGTGATGAGGCTTGAGGAGGGAAACATGGAACACAGGATGCACACGCATAGCAGGTGGCAGAGAAAGCCAGACAGCGACCGGGTTAACAATCCGTTCAATAGGGTACGGACCCAGGAAAGACCTGCTAAGCTTCTTAGCCGGTGTCTTCAAGGAAATGTTTTTAGATGAGAGCCAAACCAGGTCTCCAATGTTATAGGCAGGAGGCTGTCGCCTACGAAGATTGTAGTAATGTTTCTGCCTCGCCTGTGCTTAAGGAGGTTGTTCCTGATCACCTCAGTCCTATGGGTGTACTGGTTCAGGAACTCATCTGATGCCGGAGTAGAGGATGGGTGGATCGTGGAGGGTATCAATTTGGGATGAAACCCGTAGGTTGCAAAGAAGGGAGACATCCTAGTGGATGCACTAACAGAGTTGTTGTACGAGATTTCCGCAAACGGAAGCAGTTGTACCCAGTCAGATTCGGAGGAGTCCTTCCGAATCTTTTTCCAGATCCGGTGGAAGGGACACCCCAGGGGTGTATAACTCTTGCTTGAGCTGTTCTTTTAAGCTGATCGTGGTAGCTATAATTTTGTTTGGCGGTATGACGAAACTGACAGTGTCTGAGGGCGGAACGTGGTCAGCTATACGGGATAAAGAATCCGCCTTCCCATTACGGGATCCAGGCCTATAGGTGATAAGAAAATTAAAGCGGTTAAAGAAAAAACTCCATCGAACCTGGCGAGAGGAGAGAGTTTTGTTAGTTTTCAAGTGGAGGTTCTGATGGTCAGTATAGATAGTGATAGGGACGGAGGTACCCTCAAGGAGGTGACGCCATGTTTCTAGGGCACACTTGATGGCCAGCAGTTCTTTTTCTCCAACGGGAGTGAGTAGAGATTCCTTTTGAGAGAATATTGCCCCGACCGCCACATGCGAAGCGTCAACTTCGAGGATGTACGGGAGTGACGGATCAGGGAGACGGAGTATGGGTGCGGAAGTGAACAAGTACTTCAGTTGGTCGAAGGCGTCTTGAGCTTGTTGGGTCCAGAGATAGGGGTTTTTTTTGCTGGTCAGGGAGGACAGAGGTTTGAATATTAACGAGAAGTTTTTCACAAACTTCCGGTAGAAATTAGCGAATCCAAGAAACCGTTGTAATGCTTTTCTACTTTTGGGGTTAGGCCATTCCAGGATACATTCCACTTTGGCCGGATCCATTTTAACACCCTTGGGGGAGACTAAGTACCCCAGGAAAGGGATAGTATCCACCTCGAAGGTACACTTCTCTAACTTAGCGTAGAGCTTGTGTACCCCGAGTCTAGATAATACCCAACGTACGTGTTTTCTATGGTCAGCGAGGTTGGAGGAGTAAATCAAAATGTCATCCAAATAAACGACAACACATATATCTAATAAGTCTTGGAAAATATAATTAATAAAAGCTTGGAATGTGGCAGGGGCCCAGCCCGAAGAGCATCACAGTATACTCAAATAGACCGTACAGTGTGCGGAAAGCTGTTTTCCACTCATCTCCGGACCGAATACGAATTAGATTATAGGCCCCCTTGAGATCTAATTTAGTAAAAATGTTTGCGGTTTGGAGCCTTTCCAGGAGTTCAGGGATTAACGGTAGCGGATATCGATTCTTCAGCGTTATTTTATTTAGGGCGCGGTAGTCGATAATGTGGCGTAAGCTCTGGTCCTTATTTCTAACGAAGAACATCCCGGCCCCAGCTGGGGAGGTAGATGTTCTGATAAACCCTTTCCTGAGGTTTTTGTTGAGGTATTCCCGAAGATGTTTAAGCTCAGGTTCGGATAAAGGGTAAACTCGACCCACCGGAATGGGGCTACCAGGTAACAGCTCTATCGGGCAATCATATACTCTATGAGGGGGCAACCCTTCCGCCTTCTTTTTATAGAAGACTTCTGAGAACTCCTGGTACTGAGGAGGAAGTATGCTTATACTAACCTGTAGTATGGGAGTGGAAGGGTAGCACGTATTCTTACAGTACTCGGAATCAAGGATCACTACATTTGTGGACCAGTCGAGTATAGGTTGATGTAACCTTAACCAGGGTAATCCTAGTATAATAGGGAAGAGGGGAGAGGGAATTACGTCAAAAGACAGAAATTCCACATGGTGGTGTGGTGATGTTACCATCAGAGGCAGGGTCTCCGTGGCAATGGGGCCTGAGACTAGTGTGGTGCCATCAATAAAGCTAACAGACAAAGGGTTATGCTTTCTTTGTGTGGGTATTTTATTTTCTCTCACTAAGGACATATCGAGGAAATTCCAGCAGGCGCCGGAGTCCACCATGGCCTCAACGTGGATCCCTGTGGAGCACCCGATGGAAACAGCAGGGCGGTTGTGTGAGGTGAGTGGCTGGTTGGCCTCAGAGATGCCGGTTCACGTGTCCTCAGGTCTCAGGCAAGTTGCACTGGCTCGACGTTCGCAACACTAGAACGCCGAGCCATTGCAACTCGCGTCATTTTAAGGAGGAGGAGATCCTGGAGGGGGAGGAGCCGAGCGCGCCGTGCGACGCCTCGGTCTCCTAGTGACGTCACGCCGCTGGTTGGAGAGGCCGGCCCGCGGCCCAAAGCGACGGACACGGGAGATCCTATTACACTGACTGTGATCAAAGTAATCGTTGGGTGGGACAGCGTAAACCCCCTAAAAGTTAAGCACATCCGTCAGGGCACATAGCAGCTTCTAAACTCAAGTATCGTATAAACTTCAGGTGACAGGATTTAACCCTGTGTAGTCTTAATATCACATGAATTACAGGTTAGTAGCTCAAGATTTGCCACTTAGTTTCATTTGTATCTGCTTGTTCGGCAACATGTAACAGTATCTCATTCGTTTCTTCGGCAAATATATTTATATGTCATTGTGGAGCTGGACACTTAGTAATTCGGATTTTTGTTGTATATTTTTTGTGCAGTTCTTAATTGTAAACAGCGTCCCGAGTTGTAATTGAAAAGACACTTTTCCTCACGGGATATTAGTGGTTATAATAGGTTTGTCAGTAATGAAATTGAGATAATGGTGTAGGTACTAGACAGTACTATAGTATACTATAGTACTATAATAGTGCAGGCCCCATTCACACTGAGCGATTTATCGAGCGATTTTTGCAGCGATATCGCTCATATTTCCACGCGATATCGCTCTATGTAGCTTCTCCAATCCATTTCAATGGAGCTGTTCACATCTCGTCGCTCAATATCGTTGTAGCTCGTCGCTGGCAGCTTGTCGCTCCTACATGACCCTTTTTTCGAGCGATATTGCTCCTGTTTGCATACAGCCCAATAGGAAGAAGTCGCTCAATATTGCTCGTTGCGCAATACCGCTCAAAATCGCGCGGTAATCAGTGTGAATGGGGCTTTCATTTGATCATAGCAATCTGATCTATTTCAAAGATTGGAAAGCCAGTCTTACTCACATGTCTACTTGGGTACTGTTCCGTGTAAGGTTTGTCCTTTTCAAGTACTTTCAATCAGTGAGATGGTTCTGTTGGTAGGACAGTGGGTGCACTCCCAGATTTGTCCTCAGCTCGAAAATCCGTGATGTCAAGAAAACAGGGGAATCAAAATTATATCAAAGTAACACGGGAGAAGCGCTGTGGGTCCAGACGCTACATCGATGCGTCTCGTATGCTTGGGGTTTGTACGACCATTGAGTGTACGGCATCTAAGCGTTTCGCCCCTCCCCTAGGGGCTTTGTCAGGACTTGCAGGTTCGTGGGTGAGTGAGGTATATAACTAGTCTCCTCACCTGCGAGCCATCTTCCAATTAGGCTAAATTGCTGACAATTGCTAAATTGTCAGTTTTATTGTATATCACATATAATTCACATGCATAGCGGGCAATTGGGTTAGAGTAACCGAAGTTGTGTATATTTTAACTGAAGAGACAGTTGTATATGGTTCTTGTATCTTTTGTGATGGAGGTTCATAGGAAAACATTTAGATTAAATTCATTGTTCAGACCACTGGGTATCAAGGTATTCAACCTGTAGGTCCACATGTTTTCTTTCTGGAGGAGAATGGTGTCGAAGTCTCCTCTTCCAGGAGAGAATTAGTGCATATATTGCCTTTACTATTAGGCCGTCTGGTGACCCTCCATGTAACTCTGAAAAGTGTGTAGCTATCGGGCTGTCCTTATCTTTTTTCTTGATATCATTTATATGTTCTCCAATTCGAACCCGTAGCTGTCTTTTTGTTTTACCAATGTAATATTTATGGCACGGACATTCCAACTGATATATTACTTTGCTGGTATCACAGTTAACTTCTTTTATTATGTTGTAGGTTTTTGCACCCTCTGTATTTGAAAAAGTGTTCGTTTTATCCACTAGGTGACATATCCTGCATTTACCACATGGGTACATCCCTTTCGGTTTATTCGATTCTTTGAATGAATATTTTGATCTGTATTCTGAGCCGACTAGGGCATCCTTAAGATTTGGAGCTCTCCGGGCTGCAAGTATTGGTCTTGGACCCACTATTTCGGATAGAGTTGGACATAAGTCAAATATATGCCAGTGTTTCATCATGATCTCTCTCAGATTCTCCCATTCGGCACCATATTTCCTGATCATTCTTGTATAGTTGTTCGTCTGTCCCATGTCTTGGTTGTCATTTTGCTCTTTATCTTTAAGTAATTCCATTCTTGTTTTTGCCCTCCCTTTATTTTTACTCCTTTTTATTAGTCTCATATAGGGCTCGAGAGTCTTCTTGTTTGCTGCAGTTCCTTTTTATGCGCATGAATTGACCAGTAGGAATTCCCCGTTTCAAAGATGGGGGATGATGACTCGTGGCGTGAAGGAGAGTATTTGCTGTGGTTGTTTTCCGAAAAGTTTTGGTTGCAATCTCCCCATTATCCACCCCTATATGTAGGTCTAGGAAGGAGATTTGGTCTTTGCTATATGTGAATTTCAAATTCCTATCATTCAAATCTGAAATAAATATCTTCAGGAGGTCTTCACCACCATTCCATAATAGCAGGATATTGTCAATATACCTAAGCCAGACTTGTGCATGACTCAGGTATAGTGGATGTCTATAAGACACCTGGGATTCCCACATGCCCAGGTGCAGACATGCATAGGACGGAGCCCGTGGAGATCCCATGGCTGTGCCTCTTATCTGTCTGTAGAACCTGCCTGAGAATTGGAAGTTATTGTTTTCCAAAGCGAATTCAAGGAGCTCCATTAAAAATTAATTTTGCCGGGCCATCTCCGGGTAGTGTTTTTGTAGGAAATGCTCCACCGCTTTTAGACCCCACTCATGTGGGATCGACGTGTATAGCGATTCCACGTCGATCCCTACCAGCAGTGTGTCCTTTTCGATCTCTATATCAGACAGTATATTCAAGACATCTTTGGTATCACGAATATAGGAGGGTAATGTTGTTTACCTTTATATGAATAAATCCTTTGTCTAAGAATAATTTAAAATTTGGTCTGTCCCGGTCTTTGAATAACCCCTTGGACGTCTTATACTATATAGGAAGCCCAACCTCTCTGTTTGTTTTACGTCTGGTACCGGTTATGGATCTGGTAAGACTGACCAATTCGAAAGGGTAACTCACTCAGAGCGGATATCTCCAGAAGTAAAACAACCCCAAATTGTATATCTGCATATTTACCTCGTAATGAATATAAGGATGCATAATATTTTTGAAAAACTTTCTATTATCGAGGATGGCGAATGTTGCATGTTCCCACTTCCATCTTTAATTCGTACTGTATTAGTATTGGGGGTCCTTGGATGGATTTTCCTAGCCAACAACTTTCCACATTTCTCTCCTTCCTCATACTATCGTTTTTTACCTTTTATCTCTAGCAATCAGCGATTGTTGGTCCAGAATATTGCGAATGTCTCCTCTCACTTCATTCAATTGAGTGGAAATTTTGTTGTCACACTCGCCTTATTCATGACCTCCAATTCATTTAGTTTCTTAAACAATCTCTTCAACTTTCCTGCCCTCTCTTTCTTCAGTCTGGAACCATGTTTAGCCAAGATTCCTCTTACTACACATTTTACTGCCTCACATTGAATAGGATTTGGTGTGGTGTCGTTATGATGGTCTTTTATAAAATTTTTAATGGTAATTTACTTCTTGACAATTTGTATGTTTTTAAACAAATTGTCATTCCCATTTCCCATATGTCTATTCCTATTTTCTATTTTCATTGTCAGGAATACCGGTGAATGATATGACCATAGTATTGATCATTTTTCAATCTCTGGGGCATAGTCTAATAGGCTACAGGATTTATGCACCATAGAGTAATATGTCAAATCTTTTTTTGTGGGATTCAATATACGCCACCCATCTACTAATCTCAGGTTATCAATTTTAATTTTGAGTTTTTCTAAGGACTCTCCCGTTGTGAGAGATTTTCCTGTGGTGTCCAATTGATGAAATATTAAAGTCATATCTCCCATCACCAAACTTGTGCCTACCCCAAATTGCTGAAATCTATTAAGTGCCCAAGTACAAAACCTATATTGACCCTTATTTGGTGCATAAATATTCGCAAGTGAATACATTTGATTAAAATAAGAAAATTTCAAAAATACATATTTCCCTTTTTCGGCTATAACTGTGTCTTTTATGTCTATTTGTGCATTTTTGCTTTTTTATCCGGGTTTGTACAGTGGTACCATTTCATATAATTTGTATCTTTAATAACTGGATTAGCCCCTTTCTTAAAGTGTGTTTCCTGTAAACATAAAATATCCATTATTTGTTTGTGGAAATGATGCAAGATCTGAAACCGTTTTTCTGGTACATTAAATCCCCTTACATTAAAAGTTACCAATGCATTTCTTATTTGAATATCCCTCCAGATACATTTTGCATAAGACCTGTTTGTTACATTCATACCTCCACATATTAATTTCAACATCACAATCTTTTCTTCTTCACCTTTTTTACACCACATTAATTCATTTGTTCTCCCAACATACACTGAGTGGCCAGATTTTTATGGTTGCCCCTGTTTGCCTGACATCTTGGGGTTGATTTACTAACCTTATAAACACACCACGAACATGTATACACCTCTGTAGTGTGTTCCCTCCCAGCATGATCTATGGGTGGAATCTAAACACCTGTGCGGTGTGTACACACCCAGCAGGTGTGTTGTGCAAAGCCAAGCATGAATTGCAAGGTGATGTTGTGTAAATTAGCTTGATGTTGTGTTGCTTGCGTTGATGAATGCAGGAATGTAAATGCATGAGCTAACCATTTTTGTCTAAACTGTGAAGCAGCATTATATATGCATCATGTGCATGATTTTTGCATATATGGCATTAGTGGAAATATGCTTTTAGAGACTTTTTGGTTGATAAATACATTTTGCTGTGTGATAATCACACGCACCTGGTACGTGCGTGTGTTTAGGTTAGTAAATCACCCCCCTTGTGTCTTAGGTTCTTCTGCCATGAAGCCCAGACACAGAATTCAAAACCCGGACTGTCCGGGTTGGCAACCCTACTCTCACGGTGACTCTGATTAGGGTGTGCCCAGGCACACCACGTGCGCACGCTATGTTCTCTTTCAAAATCCTTTTTTATTATTAATGGCACTCACCTGCTTTTACCCCTTCTCTTTATTGTTACAGTGGAACAACTAGCCATCACCCTACATAATAACCAATCCATAAAAGGACAACATGAATATACATTTTCTCTCAATGCAGATGATCTGTTTCTTTTATTTTACTGCACCCAAGAGTAGTCTCTCCTGGTTCTTGAAGCAGTTCCACCTTTTGTTTGGCCAAGTTCAAAATCCTGAACATATCCCTACCCCAATCAGAAGTGAATCCTCTAAATTCATGCTTTCCTTTTTTAATGGCAACCTGCTGCTATAAAATACAGTATCTTGGGATTAAAATATGGACAGATTTGCACCCATTATATTTCTTAAATTTGTTTTCTCTCTCTGTTATATTTCCTTCAATTTTTCTCTCCTGATCAAAATCAAATCAGACATTAAGGCTACATTCACACCAGACCAGATGTGTTGATGTGCGTTTTTCAATGCATGCAAACGCAGGACATCTGAAAGTTAATGGGTGTGAATAGGAGCGGTTCACACCAGTGAGTCATGTTGATGTGAGCTGCTCTGCATTGAAAAAAGAGCAGGCTCTAGTTTTTTCAATGCAATATATTATTTGCTGACAAAGTTTTCTGACTTGTATGACACAGTGGTGTGAAGAGTGTGAATGATTAGAAATTAAATCTCCCCAATAGGAACCGAGACAGCAAAAAAATAATGTTTTAATCCTTCTCTGCTTTAATTGCTTTATTTTTCTATTTCAGACATTTCTCATGACTGGTAAAGAAAGCGAGGACAAACCTCCTCAGTGGAGATACAGACATTAATAAAAATAAAGAATACTCTTAAGTATTCATTATCCAAAACAAAGAACAAAAAGTTTTGAGTTTCACTTCAAAGATGGTAATATGCAGCAATAATAACAAGAGCAGACAAAGGATGCAATATGAGAGCACCTAATGCAGTTCAGCACCTTTTGAATGTGAGTTTTTATATATAGTTTTATTTTACAAATTAAAATGAATGTACTATTATGGTGTTTTCATATTATTTTATTGATGGATCAACCATTTTGTGGACAAAATATTGCAAACCATTATTGATTTGCATATACCGAAGGTTAATTAAAAGAATATCGGGATTGTTGGGTATGCAAGATTTGACCTTTTAAAAAAAGGGGTCCGAAAATGCCGGTGTGATTTTTTTTTCCAAGAGAGGTGAAGCCAATGGTTGGGGGATTAACATGGTTTTTGGAACTACATTGGACATATAATTTGAATATTCGAGTTTTTATTCACAATGGCGATTTAAATATATTTACCGGCTGAGATGGTGTATTGATTGTATTATGAAATATTGAATACACGTGTAGATTTATTTCCTTTCATTATTTACAGTTTAATGTATGCTATGTTAAGTGTTAAGGTATGGAATGGTTCACCGTACTGTATATACTGGACATGATTGATAGCGCTGAAGAAGGGGGGAATCACCCCTAAATGTGGCTTTTTCTCTGCATTGATCGTTGGTGGTTGCTATATTATTTGGATTGGAAGTACTGTGCTACACAGTGGTCTAAGACTGAAGTAGATCATGCTTTGTCCTGTTTGGAATAGTAGTATGCGGGCGGGGATGTGTGGCTGCAGTGCCATTGACTTCAATGCAGCGCCATGCCCCCACCCGCCCCAGAACGCCGGGGGAAGTTGTGTGAGCGATTGCGGTGCGTTCCAGCAGCTAATGCTCTGGAACGCACCACAATTGGTGTGAACAAGCCCTAAAAAGGTTTCAGTAAGCTTTGATTAGCTGTCTTGGGTGACTACCACTGTAAATTGTTGCAATGTAGCTCTCAGGAAAGGGTAACAAGAGTGCTGTGTTTTAGACTCTTGCCATTCTAATCACACAGAGATGGCAGTCACTGAAAAAATTACCTGTTATTAAAAACAAAAACATTTTCTAAATTATTATTGTTTTAATGTTACGTCATGCTACGGATCGTTTCTGATGATGGAAAAGGAATTAAAAATGTATTTCTGATTCTTCTTAGAGCCAACAGTGAGGATGAGCTATCCGCTAAATCTATAACTTTGACCTGAATGGTCAAAGTAATATAAAAATAAAGTTGACTTTGAGTTTCCAAACACATAGGCATTTTTTCAGACCATGAAAAGCAATGCATTCCTATGGGGCTTGTTCACCCCTGCACATTCGTATGCATGCACAACACGGTGAAAAGGTACATGCACTTTTTTGTTTGTCAGATTCTAGCACGTTCCCAATGGATTTTAAACCCCTGTTTTTTGCGTGCATGAAACATGCAGAAATTCCAAACACCTTGGTGTGAATGGAGAATTATGTTTGTCTGCAACAACATAGAAAGACTGGCTTGATATGTAGTGAAGGACACTTGGAATTCACACTGCTGCCGATTTAGGTGTGTAGGTATATCAGAGTGTTGCAATTGTTGGCACAAAGGTCTCTGACTTGATCTATTTGCTGTGGCTGAAAGGGTTCTTAGCTTTTCTCTTTACTGTGAGAATAAAAAAAAAACCCTCTACAATGTTATTATAAAGAATGTGTGCAGAATTTTGTATAACAGGTCCTACGCATTTCCTGTAAACACATCAAAGTTACCCCCTGGGTTGCCAGCCTTTCTTCAAGTGAAACCCGAACACTCTAGCGACGCGTGTGCATTTTTTGAGAGAATGAGCAGTGGCATATTCATATGTAAATAGCACAGTTGAGACTATTTTTCAGTAGCCCCAATCTTAATTTTGGTTGCCCCTGTCTGCCTGACATCATGTGTCCGGGTTTCTGCTGCCATGAAACCCGAACACATCATTCATAACCTGGACTGTCTGGGTGAATCCTGGACAGGTGGCAACCCTAAAGTTACCCTGTGTTGCTTTCAGAAACTGATGACCTTATCAGTGAGATGTCTCTGTGAGATGTCTCTGTTCGAATGAAAGTGTAAATAAAACGTTGGAATCTTTTGCATGTAGTTTGTGACCCCCCCAAGAGAATAAAAACAGCTAGTAAATAGGACTCCATCTATAACTGAAATATGACTTATAAGGCTCTTTTCATTTTCATGCCCCTTTCATCACAAGCAAGAAATCCGGGCATTCAAAAAATATCCAGGCAGAAATATTAACCCTTGCAGTGGGGGTTCCCGAACTGCAAAAGGTTAAAAAGGAGAACTATGGGGTTAAGGCTTTTCCCCATAGTTCTCCTTAGGGTAACTGGAGGACACAAACTAGCGTCCTCCCGTCACCCTAGGCTCAGTATACACTTATATTGGGAGGTGCAAAAAATGCAGAGCTCCTAGATAAAATGTTTAAGGCACTTGATTGTCCCACAATTTTAGATTTTTTTTGTTACACTTACTGTAATGCTAAACATCTGACACATGTTTTGTATTTCTTTGTAATCAGGAAATTACAATGAATAGGAAGCTAAAGAGGTGCTTGTGCTCCCTCTGGCTCCACTAGTCATTTTTGATTTTTAAGAAAATACAAGCTAGTGAAGGTTGTCATGTTGCACTTCAAGAAGTAAAGGAAATCCTGCTATTGTATCCTTACTTCAGTGGAACTCATGGCAACCACATGGGATCAAGTAGGGAATGAAAGAAAATAAGCAATAACAGCACATACAGGCCGAGGAAGCTATAGCACAATGACGTCTACCATCCCAGCTTCTCACAAACATTTTCTTCCCACTGTGTGCAATTATTTTAAAAAGCATGCATATCCCCTTACTAGCATCTTGCAAAGGGCAACAAAGCTGTCAGATGACTCTGCCATGTCTTTAAGACCAACATTGTCCTTTTAGTATTGGTGGTCTTTAGGAAAATATCAGCAGAGACTAACAGCACGTTTTCTGCAGGATTACAGGGGAGAACATGCACATTGTAACATTCAATCAAAGTCAGAATACCTGTACATGCTCCTGGTATCTTCTTGTAGGAGGACATAGGTGACAGTGGTCACTGTTTTCAGTATTTTCTTGAAAAAGAACACTGTGCTTTAGTAGTACTGGTGTTTAGAAAAATGGTGCTCCACATTATGGAGGTGGAGGACATGCAGAGTTGTAACATGATGGTTTAGGGCTTGTTCACACCAGAGTGCAGAGCAGATACAGAATGCATCCAATGTATTCCAATGGTATTTTGGGCTCTAGTTCACATCACAGCATTCAGTTCCAGAGCATATGGGAAAAACTACAGCATGCCTTGATTTTTTTCTGCTATGGAACGCACCAAAACGCATGCAAGTGCATAAAAAATGCATGCAAACGCCATGGAACGCAATGAAAGCCTATTTTAGGCTAAAAAAAAAAAAACCTGCAGCAAAACACACTGCACAGAAACTCATGCAAATCTGGTCTAGATTTGGTGTGAACAAGCCCTTAGGCATTCCTATGTTGTAATTTTAACCTTCATGACTGAGCTTGTTTTTAGTTTCTGTTCGTAAATGACTGACACACTTTTGACATTTTTGCTGTGTGATTACACATATCCATTCAGCTAAAGAGAAAGAAGATGTGTGTGGGCATGTGTACATATGGAACCCAACTCTGCTTCATAAAAACTCTTGGAATTACTGGCAGAAGCAGCCAAGCAACAAGCCAATCAACTAGCTTTTCAGAAATAGGTCAGCAGTGTGCAGTATCTACAAGTGTATGTAAACCCTAATAATTAACTTCCCTTATTTGAGCCCTTTTTGTCAGTAAATATACCAATGAAAGCTATTTCTTCTGTTCAATAGGTGAACAAATACTTGCAGTGTTCTGTGTCCTGTGCAATCTTATGTCAAGCAAGTTTATCAGCCCTACCCTGATTGTGAAGTACAAAACACCTCTCTATGGTATGCAGAAGAGGAAATGAAAAGGTCTTTTGTAATCCTTGCATACTTACCATCCTAGGGTGTTGATGTCGCTCCCCCATAGATACAGTAAAGTGAGTAAGTGCTGTCACCCTAGAACAGAAAGTGTGTTACTAGGTTTGGATACCCTTCAAGATAACTCAAGAATATGTTTTAGAAAAGAAAATGTAATACTATATTGAGCTTTAGACAAATGGCATTTACCATCGATGATAGATACATGTACTAGAAATGCTTTTTTTAGGAGGAAGTATTATTTATGTAATGATATTACAGTTGTAAAAGGAGAACTATGAGGCGAGTGCTTTTCACTCACCTCATAGTTCTCCTTTTAATATGGCATTTCTCAAAGCCACAAAATTGTGCAACATTTTTCAAAAGTAGCCTTGGTGCTTATAAATAAAAAAAATACAGCTCATCAACTGTCATTTTTAGAAGCAATGAAAGTAAAGTAAGTGTTTGCAATTTGCTTTATAGCAATATGTGCTAAAAAAAATTAAGAATCAAGGGAGGAGAGTGAAATGCACTCATCCCCATTAGAGCCGATGTGTGACACTGAACCCGTCACATGTTGGCTCTATAGATTGAGAACTAACTGATCACATACCGATAATCAGTCCAGGATCTTCTCCCTGCAGTCTAGAGAGTGGTAATGGTTAGTCACCGTTCCCAGCAGAGAATTGCCCCCTCCCCTCTCTGTTCCTCCAGCACTGATTTGAGGGACAGAGAGGGGAGGGGGCAGGCACAGCTGGCTCTGCCTCTAAAGAGCTGTCAATCAGATGGAGGGGTGGATCCTGACAATATTGTCGGGATGTTTCATGGCCGCTGCATGGCTCTATGTTGTCAGCATATAGCGGGCAATAGCCTGCTATATGCAGAGTTTTGGGTCACAGGAGGACATTTAGTATGCGTCTTCCTGTGACCCTAAAGAGCACTATGGCAAAAACAGGTTGTGCCATAATTCTCTTGTAACAGCCTTAGGTTAAATAATGATCTCACCCCTTTCCTGCACTTTTTGCTTCTTAAATTGGAGTTAATTGTCGTTATGCTATTGTTAAAATATACACTATATCACTCAGGAGCTCAGTAAATTCAAGAGTGGTACCATGATAGGTTGCCACCTGTGCAATAAGTCCATCCATTAAATTTCCTTGCTACTAAATATTCTGCGGTCAACGGTTAGTGGTATTATAACAAAGTGGAAGCAACTGGGAACAACAGCAACTCAGCCACGAAAAGGTAGGCAACGTAAAATGACAGAGTGGGGTCAGCGCATGCTGAAGCGCACAGAAGTCGCCAACTGTCTGCAGAGTCAATAGCTACAGACCTCCAAACTTCGTTTGGCCTTCAGATTGGCACAACAACAGTGCGTAGAGAGCTTCATGGAATGGGCTTCCATGGCCGAGCAGCTGCATCCAAGCCTTACATCACCTAGTGTAATGCAAAGTGTCAGATGCAGTGGTGTAAAGCACGCCGCCACTGGACTCTAGAGAAGTGGAGACATGGTCTCTGGAGTGATGAATTTTGCCAATCCCAACTTTGTGGGAACAGTTTGGAGATGGCCCCTTCCTATTCCAACAGGACTGCACACCACTGCACAATGCAAGGTCCATAAAGACATGGATGAGCGCGTTTGGGGTGGAGGAACTTGGCTGGCCTGCACAGAGTCCTGACCTCAACCAGATAGAACACCTTTGGGATGAATAAGAGCGGAGACTGCAAGCCAGGCCTTCTCCTCCAACATCAGTACCTGACCTCACAAATGCGCTTCTGGAAGAATGATCAAACATTCATATACAGGTGAAACTCGAATAATTAGAATATCGTGCAAAAGTTCATTTATTTCACTAATGCAACTTAAAAAGGTGAAACTAATATATGAGATAGACTCATTACATGCAAAGCAAGATAGTTCAAGCCGTGATTTGTCATAATTGTGATGATTATGGCTTACAGCTCATGAAAACCCCAAATCCACAATCTCAGAAAATTAGAATATTACATGCAATCAATAAAACAAGGATTGTACATAGAACAATATCGGACCTCTGAAAAGTATAAGCATGCATATGTACTCAGTACTTGGTTTGGGCCCCTTTTGCAGCAATTACTGCCTCAATGCGGCATGGCATGGAAGCTATCAGCCTGTGGCACTGCTGAGGTGTTATGGAAGACCAGGATGCTTCAAGAGCGGCCTTCAGCTCTTCTGCATTGTTCACAAATCACGGCTTGAACCATCTTGCTTTGCATGTAATGAGTCTATCTCATATATTAGTTTCACATTTTAAGTTGCATTAGTGAAATAAATGAACTTTTGCACGATATTCTAATTATTCGAGTTTCACCTGTAGATACACTCCTAAACCTTGTGGACACCTTCCCAGACGAATTGAAACTGTTAGAGATGCAAAGGGTGGGCCAACCCAACATTGACCCCATGGATGGGTTCACACCACAGAAATTAGGCACCGCAAACAAGGATTGCTTCGGGTGAAACACACATGCAGTTTATTCATACCTAGCTACAAGAAAAGTTGAGCAAAGCAAACATAACATAAAAATAAAGCTTGGCCTGTTGGCCACTTACTATACACACGATATCCCTCATTACCCACTAGGTGCAACCTTGTGCTGCCCCTAGCACCTATCTCCCTATTCCATCAACTGCCACACAGGCTGTGTCTCACCACACGAGATTTGTTTTCCATTTTTCACCACACAGGTCAGCAGGAAGCTCCCCAGTCTCTTCAGGAATGAAACTGATTCCAGGATGGAGCCATTTTCTGAGCAGTCTGGGAGCTCTTATAGAGGCACTAATGAGCCAGCTTCCTTCAGCTGGGCTCATTACCTCTACCAGTCCAGCCTCCCAGTACTACCTCTAGTGGAAAGAAATCTGCATACATCCTGAACCTGGGACACACATAGATGTCACTCTGGATACACCCAGGTGATTTCACCTGCCTGCTGTCACTAATATATATATATATATATAAATAATCTCGCCTCACAGAAACACAGTATATATCAGTGGTGGCGAACCTTGGCACTCCAGCTGTTCCAAAACTACAAATCCCAACATGCATCTGCCTCTGGGAGTTATATCTGTGGCTGTCAGAGCCTTGCAGTGCCTCATGGGACTTGTAGTTCCAAAACAGCTGGAGTGCCTAGGTTCGCCACCACTGGTATATATGGTAAGAGGTTAAGAGGCCTTGTTCACACCAAATGCAGAGCAGATCCGCTCAGGTTTCTGCACACGCAGTGCAGTGGGTTGTGTCGCGTTTTTTGTCACGTTTTTGATGCGTTCCGGGCCGTTATTGGTTAAAAAAACAATTTTCTTTTTTTTTAGTTTAACATGGGCTTTCAGTGCGTTCCAGGCATTTGCATGCATTTTTGATGCGTTTGCATGCGCTCCAGCAGATCCAGAGCAGGTAAAATAGGGCCTGCTGCAGTTTTTTTGACCTGCTCTGGAACTGCACGCTGCGATGTCAACTGGAGCTAAAAATACAATTGGAATACATTGGACGCAGTTTTGATCCGGTCTGCAACTGCTCTGCTCTGCACCTGCTCAATTTTAAGGACTGATAACTTGGGCAGTAACCCTAGTGAACTGATTTTATTATAGCTGTTAAAATTACATGTTGTGTATTGAGCCTATGGCAAAGATTTAATGAGAGCCGTGACAGAAGTATGCTGATCTCTAGCCAAAAGCAACTCCACATCTTTAAACATTTAAAACTACTGATTGTGATTTTTACAATTGAAAAGGGTAGGCCAATGTAAAATAGAGGCTTTAGACTGTGGGAAACTTTTCTGAAAGAATCTGCAATGCCCCATAAAGTCATATATAAAAACTGTGTATAAAGCATGAATTGTCGGAAGCAAAAGAACTGAACCTTGCAGCTCAGTGACTAGACTTATGAAAGTATACCTGTCAGATCTGTTCATGACAAAAAGCCACTATTACCATAATGCAAATACGTACTGCTGTTGTATTAATAAGAGGGCATCTGACAAAAAAAATAAAGCTATCTTATGCAAAATCTAAAGCTAAAAGTTGAGATGTGTATGAGAAGTGTGTTAAAAGGAGAACTATGGGGTAAGTGTTTTTCCCCATAATTCTCCTAAGGGTCACGGGAGGACACAAACTAGCGTCCTCCCGTGACCCAAAGCTCCGTATACCGTGAGCTGTACTGAGACTGCCGCAGCCAGGACGGATGCCGAAAATTACTGTTGAGATCCACCCAGCTGTACCCGACCCCTCCCCTTCCGTTTCGCCAGTCAGCGCTCGAGGATCGGAGAGGGGGGAATCCCTGCAGGGAGCTGTGAGTGACAGTCACGGCTCTCTGCAGGGACATGATCGAGAAGTGAGCGAGTGACGGTATGCGTTCGCTCACTTCCCGATCTACAGTTTCATTGTCACACATCGGCTCTAACTATCATAGTTCACCTCCTTTAAAGAAGAACTCCAGGAGATGTTAAAGTTACCTTTGCAGTGGGGTTACCCCCGCACTCCAAGAATTAAGTGCTGGTGTTGGTCTAGGGGCTAAAAAAAAGAACATATACGCAATCCGTGACATCATCGCATCTAAAGCAGCTGCATTAGACGTGACGACACCAAGGGAAATTCCACTGCCAGAGAGGAGGGGGAGGGAGGTAAGCGCTGACTGCTGCAGGACTGAGGATCAGGTGCATATATTTTCTTTATTTTAGCTCCTAGATCAAAATGAGCATTACTGTAAGGGCTAATTTTTACATTTCCTGGAGTACCTGCAGTTTTTCTTTAAAGAAAAATCCCCTCTCTGCCAATCTCTTCACTGGCTCCCACTTGCCCAACAAATAAAATTTAAAATACTAACAATAAAATACAAAGCCATCTCCAATTCTGCCTCCGGCTACATCTCCAACCTCATCTCAAAATATCACCCAAACCGTCCTCTTTGCTCCGCTTAAGACCTCCTACTCACTAGATCCTTCATCACCTCCAGGACTGCTCCAGGGCCTCTGCCTTCCTCTGGAACTCCCTACCACAATCTGTCCGCTTATCTCCTACTTTGTCCACTTTTAAGCGATCCTTGAAAACTCTATTCCACCGTGATATAATAACTGTTCATTTACTTCCTCCATTAACTCACCCCTCACAATTATTACCTTTTGTAGCGCTTGCCCATCCTACTAGATTGTAAGCTCTCAGAAGCAGGGCCCTCCAAACCCTCCTGTATTGAAATTGTATGGTAACTGTACTGTTTCCCTCCATTTTGTGAAGCGCTGTGCTATACAAATCCTGTATTATAATAATAATAATAATTGGAAGAAAAGATCAACAATGACAAATGCTTATGGTGAAAATATAGCCTGTAAAATTTAACTCATATTTTCTCTTTTTATACAGATTGTACCTCTGGACCAAGATATCCTTAATGCCAGTATTGTGAACTTCCAAGACCCTTTTGCCCATGTGAACCATGAGGAAACACTTTTACTGTACTCCATGTTTGAAGTTGAACATCAAGCGCTTAGTGTTCTCTGTGTTCATATCAGGATTTGTGACTTTGATTTTCCTGCTTTTCATGTCATTGACCCGAAATGACTATTTTCAGCCTTTCCTCATTCTAACAAATTATTCTCAGAACATGAAAAACCCTGACACATCCCAAACTGTAGTAGAGGCTCAGCAAGCTGGAGAAGAACAGCAAACATCTCAGGACACTTTTCAATACAAATATATGATTACTGAGCCTAATAAATGCCAGAAAAGCAACCCATTTCTTGTTCTGCTTATATCAGTACAGGCATGGCAAATAGAGGCTCGTCAAGCTATCAGGAAAACTTGGGGAAAGGAGGACTTTTTACCCGGAGTAAATATACTGAGATTGTTTTTTTTAGGCAAAGAAAGTAAGACTGATAATGATATACAACACAAACTAGTAGCTGAAAGTCAGCAATATCATGATATCATCCAGCAGAATTATTTGGATACCTACAATAACCTAACTCTAAAGACATTGATGGGCCTACAGTGGGTTGCTAATTACTGTCCACAGGCATCTTACATCATGAAGACAGACAGCGACATGTTTGTTAATACTGAATATTTAGTGAATGTATTACTGAAACCAGATCAGCCTCCTAAGATAAACTACTTTACAGGTTATTTAATGAGAGATTTTTCACCCAATCGCAATAAGGAGAGTAAATGGTACATGTCTCCGGAGTTGTACCCAGGTGACCGATACCCTCTGTTTTGTTCAGGAACTGGTTATGTTTTCTCTGGAGACCTGGCAGAAAAGATACTTAAAATTTCTGTAAACATTAGGGTTCTACACTTAGAAGATGTGTTTGTTGGCCTATGTCTGGACAAACTTGGGGTTTCACCTATACCTCCATTGAGAGATTCTGATTTCAACCACTGGAAGGTTTCCTATTCTCCTTGTATGTACAACCAATTAGTCACCTCCCACCAGTTTGAGCCCAATGAACTGATCAACTACTGGGATGATCTGCAAAAAAATAAGCATACCTGCATCTAACTTATCAGTTAAAACATGTTAATGATGTTGACAAATGCCAACAGAGGTGTGGCCAAGTGACTAATGAAGTAGACCCTTACCTCTGCTGCTCCTGGGCGCGCTCGAGCTGGAAATGCCTGTTATTTGAAAACAGGCAGCGATGCCCGTTAATATACAAGCGATCTGCCGGCTATAGAGCTGGCGGATCGCTTGTATGAGGACCCGTGATGTGTGCCCCCTCCCCGGCTCCCCCCCTCCCGCTGTCAAGCCCGGGACCAGCATACGGCCTCTGTCACAGGGGATCAGAGGGACACGAGCACCCACCGGTCCCCTCTCCGCTGTCAGTATATTACATCACTTCCGCATTCTTGTGTCACTCTCCAGCTTCAGATGCTGGAGAGAAGCTGATGAAGCAGATCTCTGCTTCATCAGCTTCTTCAGGGGGTCCTAGGTGACATTAGGGGTCTTGGAGACCCCTGATGTCTCCATAAAGAGGACCTGTCACATATTTTGCTATCACATAAGGGGTTTTCTAACCCCCCTATGTGATAGCAATAAAGTTAAGTGAAAAAAAAATAGGACAAAAAAATAAATGTAAGTTTCCCCCCCAAAAAATTTAAAGTTACAAATAAAAAAGAATTAAATTATTATTTTATTTTTTTTAAAGTCCCCCCCATACATACACGCATGCAAACAGGCGTCGGGTGCACATACGAGCGAAAACAACGATTTCGCCCATTACGCCGCACATGTTACATATCGTCGCGAACGTCGGAATGAGAGCAATAATTCTAAGGCCATCAATCACTGATAACACTAAACTGATGAGCTGTAAAAGCTTTTACAGCGTCGCCTATGGTAAATTTTGAGTATGGTAGTTTTTTGCGATTTCGCGGGTGCGTGCAATTTTAAAGCATGACATGTTTGGTGTCTATTTACCCGATGTGACTCCGTCTTTTATATTTTACCAAAAATATGGGTAATAATCATTGTTTCCTAACATAATGGAAAAAAAATACTTTTTTCCCCCAAAAATTTCAATAATTTTTTCTTAATATAGTAAAAAATAAAAACCCCAGTGGTGATTAAATACCACCAAAAGAAAGCTCTATCTGTCCCCCAAAAATTGTGTAAAATTAATTTCAGTACAGCGTTGCATGATGGAATAAACGTCAGTCAAAGTACTGCAGCGCTGAACACTGAAAAATGGCCTGGCCAGGAAGGGGGTCTAAACACCTGGTCTTGAAGTGGTTAAGAGGGATTAAAACAGATATGCTGGCCATTTATCAGAAATGTGCAACATCATACTTACCAACTATCCCAGATTTGCCAGGACAGTCCCCATTATAATTCATGGGCCCTTCAATGGCTGTGTCCAGGGATCAGAGTATGAGGCTTGGTGAGTCTGTCTGTCATAAACCTCTGCTCAGCAGCCTGTTACATTGTGCCCACAGGCCTTTTATATTCAAATCTCGTGACTCTTATGCAGATGCCAAGGCTTCTTAATATGGAAATCCTTCCCCCACTCAAACTCCGTTAAGCACATTGCTCTGTACTTGTGTGTGGCAGAAGATTGGGACAGTGCCTCCTTCAGAGACAAAGCCAGGCCCTGCTCTGGCGCTGAAAACAGGAACCAATAAAAAGAGCAGGTGAGAGGGAGAGAATCTAGATGCTGTTCACGCACACTGGGCCCCCAAACTGTTCACACTCTGCACCCACTCAGACACCTAGGCACTGCGGGTCCTCTGTGAAGGGGAGGAAAAGAGCCATTTTAGGATGGAGGTTGATTACTCCACTTTCTCTCACCAACTTTGGGGCACATTTTTTCCCACTGACCAGAAGGGACATAATATTACTGGCCACTGAATTCTGTATTTTACACAATTCTGGCCCCTGCACTGCGTTCACTATGTTGTACTTTTTACTCCTGACACCTGCACTGTATATGCTATGTTGTACATTATTTTCCCGACCTCTGCACTGTATGCTCTATATGGTACGTTATACTCCTGAACCATGCACTGCATTCACTATGTTGTACTTTTTACTCCTGACCTCTGCACTGTATATGCTATGTTGTACATTATTTTCCTGACCGCTGCACTGTATGAGCTATAAGGTACGTTATACTCCTGAACTTTACTCCTGCATTCACTATGTTGTACATTTTACTTTTGTCCCCTGCAGTGTATACACTATGTTGTACATTATACTCCTGACCCCATGCACTGTAAACACTATGTACATTATATTAAGCTGTGGGACAGTCCTAACTAAATTTATTGCACAAGATTTTTGCAACTTACTTAAATCTTTTAATGTTTTTATGCTAAATGTGTTTGCTGTGTAATTGGTGTTTATCACTGTATTTTCTTCAAGAGCTTTTGGATACTTAAAATACTTATGGATTAGAAGTTCTAGATAGCTAAAGAAATACATAAATTATTTTACTATGAACAGTGCATTCTTGGCTTGTAAAAGTCCTTATCATCTGTACAGTATTTTAAATTGTATAATAGGTTAAAGATCTGCTTCTTGTAGAACCACACCCATTTAAATTAATGCCTCACCCCTAATTAAAGTAAATGTTCCGTCTACAATGGATTGCTGAACATGGAGGAAAAAAAGGTGTCCTTGGAAATTTTTTTAAATGTTGGGAGCTATGGAACATTAAAAAAACAAAACAAAGACCTGATTGCACATGCTTCTTACTTATTAAACAAAAAAATGTCACCCACCAAAAAGAAATGGACTTCTGTTAAATGGAGGACTTAATAAAATAGAGGAATAATAATTAAAAAATTAAGAATAATCTAAAAATGTAAGGATTGTCTGAGTCAGTTTCGGAGGTAAAAATTATACCTAAATTACAGAAACTATTCACAATACTAGAGGTAGCAGAACTCAGCCCTCTTAAAATTCAACAAGCCTACCATGTACAGTATTTAGGTTAAAAACAGCTCCACAGGACAGTCCTAGAGACATTGGGGGGAATTTATCAAAATTGGTTGTCATGCACCAGATTTTGTCTGCTCCAATCGGCTTCACTCTTCAATTTGTTCAGTTAAGATTTGAAAATGAAAGAGAGAAGCTGATTGGTTGCCATGCACAGCTGCTCCAGATTTTTTTCTGCTCCAGTTTTAATAAATTCCATTCAGTGTGCGTAATTTTCTCTAATTCACTATCAAGGAGAACATCCTAAGGAGAGTAACCCTTTTTACGCTTAACCCTTTCACATACAATGGGATTCTGCTACAGATCTTTCCAGACAGTGTTAGATCGACTTTGACTAAAAGAAGAGAATTACAGCCACTCACTAACATCCTTAGAAACCATAACAGTTCTTTTCACTGGCTGTGCCCTTGAATGGCAGTGTCTGCATATGGAAAATCATTCACTTTAGGACTGCACCATGATTTGTGAGGATTGATGGATGAACAGGGAAGGGATAGGCATGGCTGGGTCAGGCCCTAGAGAAGCAGAGCCAGCTGTCAATCAGGCAGCGCAGAGGATCCTGACACGTTGTCAGGATCCATTCCAGCTGTGGCACAGCTTTGTGGTGTCAACAGATAGCGAGCATCAGACCATATCTGCCGACTTAGGTTATAGGAGTACATTAGTATATAAACTCATGGGACTCAAAAGAAAAGTAAAGCCAAAAAAGGTTTGGCTTTACTTCTCTTTTAATATTCCTATTTGGTGCAGATACAAAGACACAAGGCCACCTTTTTCTCACACTGACAGTGAACGGAAAACAGTCTCTTCAGACAGACATTGGAAAAGGCGAGAAATTGATTCATTCTGAACCTTTCAGAACACTAACAGAGTAAACAAGGGATACAACTAATTGATAACACTACCTGCAATTTTCCATTTTTGTTTTCAACTAGCAATTTTTCAAACAAGCTATTTTTTTTCTTAATTTCTTTCTCTACCCCATTTCATCTTTGAGATTCAATATAAAATAAAAACATACCATAAACTTTAAAATATGTTTCCTTCTTATCTAGCAAATAGTTTTGTATTTTTTATGTGTTCCCATTAACACAGCATACGTAAAAATATATATCTTGTTTTTCAAGAATATATTTTTATTTATTTCATATCATATACAATTTCTTTATACAATTAAATACGTAAAAGAATAGTACCGATGACATCAATATCCAACTACTATCTCTTATCCATTGTTGCTTGTTTAAGTAGTATTTTTAATCACTTCTATGTTAAGCTAGCCACCTTCATAGATACTATTATATCTGTTATAACAAAAAAATATAACAGGAAATTACAAACAAACAACAACAACAAAAAAAACAAAAAAAAAAAAAGGCTATACACTCCCACTACCATTCACAGTCTTGTGCCTATGCTCTCGCTCCTACATATACATCTTACCTTTTTTAGTTTTTAATTTGGAGCAGGCCTCTGAGCAGACTGCAAGCTACTCTCAACAGTTTAAAAGTGGAGGAACAAAGTGGGGACAGACTGAGTTTCCCTCATTTACAAGCCTTAAGATATTTAACTCTTTGCTAGGACGGGCCGTGTTTAATTCTAGTTTACCACTGATAATGAGATCTGCCAGCGCAGTACAGACGCGGTTAATTATGGTAAGTAGGGAAGCACCGAAATGGAATTTTAAGGCCGAAACCAAAACTAAAAAATTTGGCAGGCCGAAACTGAAACCGTATCCTAAAATTACTTTTTTTTTTCCGAATCTTTAAAAAAAAACATTATTTTACATTATTTTTATTTTACTTTACTGTTGGTGGCTCTAGGGAAATATCAAGGGTCTAAAAAGACCCCTGATATATCCCTTTTTAAAATAGAAAATAAGATTGAAGACCTCAATCTCTTTTTCTGCAGCCCCTGTTATAAATGAACAGGAAGCCTCTAAACTGAATGTTCCTGTCTATTCATACATTGTGGAGATAGTATGTTTACCATGTACAAAATCATGAATGAACAGGGATATCGATCACTTCCTATTCATTCATAACTGGGACATAGTAAGCACATTATGTCCAGTTATTTACAAACACTCACTGATTAGCTGATTGGTGAGTGTTTGTTTACCTGTTCTCCATCCTGAATCGGCTGTCACAGAAGGGCGGCAGTGGGGGAGGAGATCTCCACCTCTTGTGACAGATCGGAGCACTCTCCTCAAATCAACGCTCTCCATTCTGACACAGGAGGGTGAGCTGGGAGGTGCAGCAGGAGAACTCTGCCTCCTGCAACCATGACAGCCGTCACAGCCCCGCACCACCTCCTGACATAGGAGGCCAAGCCGGTAGGTAAGGGAGGAGAGCTTGGCCTCCTGCAACGATGACAGCTGCGCCGCTTTCCATCCTGAAAGCTTATCTCCACCCCACTGGACACCGGCGATGCATCATAAGGCACAAAGACTGTCACCCCTCGTGGAGGAGAGAAGCTGGGATACACTGAGTTTCAGCCATCATGGCACTTTGCCAAAAGTGCAATTTTCAGCCGAAATTTTGGTGTATCACTAATGGTAAGCGATAACTCCACAGCCCCCTCCTTAAAGCAGAACTCTGTTGACAAAACATCTTAACCCTTGCAGTGGTGCTACCCCCACACTGCAAGGGTTAAGTGCTCATTTGTGTCTACGTTAAAAAAAGTTATACTCACCTGATTCTCAGAGCCATCCACCATCGTTGCAGCATAGGAGACAGGCTGAGGGGAGCACTGTCACAGCCACCCAGATCCTGGACACAAATGAGTACTTAACCTTTGTAGTGTGATGACACCGTCCTTCCTTCTGGAGGGTGGCTACTTCTGTGCTCCATGGTTCCTGTGTGTTGTAAAGTAGCCACCTCTCTAAGCTCGCTCCCGTCATGGACTCCAATCCCACGTTTAGTTTACTAATTTGTATTGAGATTGTAGTCTATCATGGGAGTGATCTTGCAGTGGTCGGTACTTTACAACACACACAGGAACCATGGGGAACAAAAGTAGCCACCCTCCAGAAAGAAGAACAACGTCAGCACGAATTCTGAGATGATTTGAGGATCTGAAGCTAAATGATGCACAAATAAGATCCATTTTTGTTAATGGTGTATTTGAATAAATTTTTAGATTTAGCTACCAAGTATAGGGTCACTAAGTAATCTTATATCAACTTTGTTATTACAAATGCAATACTGCCTCCTACTGACCAAGCAGCATAGAGGTTATTATAGTTATGATAGTTTCTTCCCTTCACTGCTAGCATTTAAAATATATAATGGAAGGTTTCACTTTTCCCATTTTTGTTATCCGTTACTTACTAAGAATACATATTAAGTCTGCTCTTTTTGGCAAAGAACACATCTATTTGTAATAAATGGATGGTTATAATAAAACAATGAATTATATAGGTAATATTGGTCAAAAGCAGTTTCTTTCTTCATAACTTTCCTTCTAAATGTTATATCTATAGTCCTTCATATCCTCTGCACTAAGTACATTTCAATCTATGATTTTACAGCTGTAGATGATTAGTAGATATATGATATAACTTGTACTGTATTTAATATGGTCTATACCAGGGCTCAACATTTCAAGGCTACTAGCCAGGCCTTAAGAGTTACTCGCCACCAGTTGCCCCACCTAACCCTTACCCTGGCTTTAACTCCGCCCCTAAACACACACTCTTAAAATATCTTATGATGGTTGCCACTTGTAAACGGCAGATTAGGGATTCCTGCTGCACGAAAACGCAAGGAATCCCTAATCACACCTGAAATATACTGTAGGTGTGATTGGGGTCTAATGTACACATACACTAAAACACAATAATACACTTCATACAATGTATTATACCCTCTCTCTAAAGATGCATAGATTTTCTAATTTAAAATTGTTCACAATTTGTAATCAAATATTTCTCAACCTACTATAGATTAATATTCCGATTTAAATTGACTATATTGTGATGGATACCTAAACTAGGACTGTTAACCCTTTCGCTGCCAAGGACGTATGGCATACGGACCTACAAAAGTGCTTCCAGCTGGCCAGCTCAGTATGCCATAAGGACCTGGCATTTACAGTTCTACTATAAGCTGATGATTCAGCAGACTGTCCCCTTTAAATTAAAGCTGTCATCAGCGGCTCACAAGCCGCTGATGACTGCTATTATCAAAAATACCGGGCGCATTTACCCCAAATTTAAATGTGCTATAGAGATTGTTCTTGATTTAACCAGGAATCATTCTAAAGCATCAAATTTGTTATAAACGTTTTCCTTATTGAGATGGTACACTGGCCCCTGTACTCAGTCTATAGTTGTATATATCCTTTTATGAATGCATATCTCTTATTTAGAAAATAAACTATGATTACTTCCCTTTAGATCGTCTCTAATAATGTTAAAAGCATTAATTCTCCACAGAAGAAAAAGCTAATTTTTTGAAAAGTAGCAAAGCAGGTTCACAATTTTCACAAGTTACACATTTTTAATATGGTTCTGATTCATACTTGAAAACATGGAAAGAAAGCGCTTGACCCATATGGTTATTCATTTGCTTTTTCTCATTCAACAGTAGTTAAGTGATGTGTATTTGTGTGGTCTCGCTAACAGGTAGGCAGCTTCCGAAATTCAAAGGATTCCCACAGTCAGAGCTTTATTATTGATTGGATCCTGGGCAAACATTTTCTTTGGCCATCACCGTCATTGCCTGCTCCCTACCTGCCACATGCTTACGTTAGAGCTAGCCCTGCATTAGGTTGCTTGAAATACAGACAGTTACTATATATATATACCGGTATTTTGGTACCGAGTACCGATAATTTTTTTTCGGTATTTGACCGATACCAATTATCGAGTAACGGAAGTCCCATTCAGGAAGCCAGGTGGTGTGTAATGACTCGCCACCTGGCTTCCTGATTAGCCGGGAAGCCGGGCAGCGTGTAAAGAGTCACCACCCGGCTTCCCGATTAACAAAAAAGTCCCCTCTTACCTTAGTATGTGCAGCCTGTCATCCCCCGGGGCCTCTCCATCGAAAACGCGGCCTTCGTCCAGTACCCAGCCGGAGCCGTCTAGCCGGCCAATCAGGAAGCCGGGCGCCGTGTAATGACGCGACGCCCTGCTTTCTGATTGGCCGGGAGGCCAGCTCCATGCTCTCTTGTCATGAGATGACGAGGGAGCATGAAGCCAGCTTCCCGGCCAATCAGAAAGCAGGGCATCGCGTCATTAGACGGCGCCAGGGTTCCGGATTGGACCGCTCGGGACGAAGGCCGCATTCTCGCTGGAGAGGCCCCGGGGGATGACAGGTTACACATGCTAAGGTAAGGTAACCTTAACTCACGAGGCCCGCTTCCGATCAATCATGAAACCGGTCAGCGTGTAATGACGCGCTGCCCGGCTTCCTGAACAGTGTATATATAAATAACCCCAATTCCAAAAAAGTTGGGACACTGTGTTAAATTTACATAAAAACTGAATGCAATGATTTGCAGATCTCATATTTTATTCACAATAGAAAATATGTCAAATGTTTAACCTGAGAAAATGTACCAGTTTAAGAAAAAAATAAGGTACTTTTGAAATTGATGGTGGCAACATATCGCAACACATTTTGGACAGGGCCATGTTTACCACATTGTAGCATCACCTCTTCTTTTAACAACACTCTGTAAATGTCTGG
>NW_017307383.1:268499-269900 GCF_000935625.1 Nanorana parkeri
TTCTAACTGCTCAACAGTCCTGGGTCTTCTTTGTCGTATTTATCATTTCAAGATGCACCAAATATTTTCAATTGTTGAAAGGTCTAGACTGCAGGCAGGCCAGTTAAGCACAAAGGCTTTTCTAGTATGAAGCCATGCTGTAGTCACAGATGCAGTATAGCATTGTCCTACTGAAATATGCAAGGCCTTCCCTGAAAAAAAGACATTGTTTGGATGGGAGCAAATGCTGCTCTAAAACCTGGATATTTCTTTCAGAATTGATGGTGCCTTCCCAGATGTGCAAGCTGCCCATCCCATACACACTAATGCACCCCTCCACCATCAGTGATGCAGGCTTTTGAACTGAGCGCTGGTAACAAGATGGGAGTGCTAATAACAAAATGGAAGGTTCCTCTCCTCTTTAGTCCTGAGGAGACGGTGCCCATGGTTGCCAAAAAGAATGTCAACTTTCGATTCGTCTGACCACAGAAGTTTTCCACTTTGCAACAGACCATTTTAAATGAGCTTTGGCCCAGAGAAGATGGTGGCGTTTCTAGATCATGTTCAGATATGGCTTTTTCTTTGCATGATAGAGCTTTAATTGGCATTTTTGAATGGCATGGCGAACTGTGTTCACAGACAGTGATTTTTGGAAGCATACCTGAGCCCATGCAGTGATGTCCATCACAGAATCATGCCTGTTTTTATTGCAGTGCTGTTCGAGGGCATCCAATATTGAGTTTCGGCCTTGTTCCTTGCACACGGAGATTTCTCAAGATTCTCAGAACCTTTTGATGATATATTTAAAGTCTTTGCAATTTTACATTGAGGAACGTTATTTTGAAAGTGTTTGACAATTTTTAGACACTGCTTTTCACAGACTAGTGAACCTTTGCCCATCTTTACTTCTGAGAGGAGAAATCGGAGTAATACTTGCAGCAATATATAAACGAAAATCTCCAGCATTATAAGCTTAGAATATTTTATTGGAACTTATATTGCTGGTATATATAAAAATAGATTCAATATTGTAACAATATTGAGATGGATGACACTACAATATTTTACCTCCACTATTAAATTAATATTTGACTGATACAAATATATGTATTTCTTTAGGGGCTAGACAATAAACAGAGGTAAATCACCTTTTTGGCCTGTTCACGCCTAAATGTGTCTCTGTGTGTGCCAGCGGTACTAGTGTGTCTCTGTGAGTGCCAGCAATCCCAGTGTGTCCCTGTGAGTGCCAGCAGTCCTAGTGTGCATCTGTGTGTGTGTGCCAGCAGTCCTAGTGTGCATCTGTGTGTGTCAGTGACGGAACTAATAACCAAAGGGCCCTGGTGCAAGATTTTATCTTGGGCCCCCCTCCCAAAACCAAAAAGGGGGGGGCGTGGGAGCGGATCACACTGGCCCCTGCCCCCC
>NW_017307383.1:270283-270817 GCF_000935625.1 Nanorana parkeri
TCACTTCTCTCCGACTGCGATCTCACATTCCACCGCACTCACAAAGTCGGATAGAAGTGACATTTCAGGACCGATCAGCTGTTTCAGGGCAGATCGGTTCTCCTGCACATGCGATTTGCGATGCCGATCTGCCCTGGAACAGCGGAGAAAGCGTTGGAATTCTTCACCTATTCCACCGCCGAAAAACTGGCACACACAAACTGGCACACACACAGATGCACACTAGGACTGCTGGCACACACACAGATGCACACTAGGACTGCTGGCACACACACAGATGCACACTAGGATTGTTGGCACACACACAGATGTACACTAGGACTGCTGGCACACACACCAGTGGCGGAACTACCGCCGGTGAGATTACGTTAAAATGTGTGACCACATCTTTGATCACACCATGTAGTAACTTTGATAGATCACATGCCTACCTGTAATCATTTAATCAGAGAAATAGATAATAATAGGGAACATTACAGTGTAATATTCCCCATTATAATCCACTTGTCTAATTACAAGAAAAAGCATGAAATA
>NW_017307383.1:271056-289899 GCF_000935625.1 Nanorana parkeri
CCTCACTATGAAGCCCGTCGGCAGTGCGGGGGCCCGGTGTTCGAACACCGGGACCGTGCACTGCCATATATTGCAGGACCGGACCGCGCTGAGGCTGTGGGGCTGCCCAGGACCGGACCCCACTGGGCCCCCCCACAGCCTCAGGCCCCGGTGCTCCGGCACCGCCTGCACCGGCGGTAGTTCCGCCACTAGTGTGTGTGCCAGCAGTCCTAGTGTACATCTGTGTGTGTGCCAACAATCCTAGTGTGCATCTGTGTGTGTGCCACCAGTCCTAGTGGGCATCTGTGTGTGTGCCAGCAGTCCTAGTGTGCATCTGTGTGTGTGCCAGTTTGTTCATAAAAGTGACACAGATGATGCATTCACACATCAAAAATGCATTCAGGTACTTTAACCAGTGAAAATGTTTTATCTTATTTGTGTATCACTTGGCTGTAGAGCCTGAAACATCTCTGAATTGGTGCTGACACAGTCCTTCCTTTTGGAGGGGGGCTACTTTTGTTCCCCATGTGTGTTGTAAAGTGGTCACCACTCCAAGCTTGCTCCCGTGATAGACTACAATCTCAATACAAACTAGAATTCCATCACGGGAGCCATTGTTTTATGTTTTACTATTTCTATCTGATTAACCGAACGTAATAATCGGCTAACTAATCGATTATGAAAATAATCGTTAACTGCAGCCCTAGGAGTTACACATGTATGCATACACAGTCAATGCTAAATAGCTGGTGTACTTGCAATGTTTTTTTTTTATTGTAATCATATTGTTTATGCATTGTAGATACCTACCGTCCATGTCCTGCTGAAGAAGTACATAGAGAGTTGGCATAATTCCACCTTTGGAAGTTACAACAAATATACATGTATGTGTTAACCAAAGCTTGTAAAGCCATATAATTAGTTTGTTGTACCATCATTTTAATTTGATTCATAAAAAATAAAGGATTTTTATCATATACTCGTGTGCCTTTAAAGACTTAAACATTTCTTTGAGTAGATGTTTTCTGAAAGTGGTAGGGATACTACAACCCCTTAAAGAGGAATAGATTACGAAAACCATATATCACTGTTCATTAGCAAAAAAATAAAATCATACATCAGAAATCATGTTTGCTGATAGCTTCATTGCCTCTGTCTCTGCTTTTACCAGTAACTATTGTACACAGGCCTCTCTGTGGAATACAGAACTCCTTCACTGTGGAGAAGAGGTGATGGCGATGTGTTCTGTATTCTTAAAGCACTTCTTGTCCTGGGGTGACAATGCTGTTTCTTTATAGATATAGTACAGTTAGTAGACTGTAAGTGTTATACTGGTAGGTAAAAAATAAAGTAAAACATAGAAAACTAATGTTGCCATCATATCTAAGGACTGTTAAGCTGCAATATATTAAAGCTCAATTAAAGTCCCTGTATTCATTAATCTAATAAGTGCTGCAACATGTAGGAACTAAAAAGATCGTAAAAGAGATACATACTTATTAGTGTATATGCAGTCTGACTGCATTACAATAATTATATAGGGTTTGGAGAAGGCAGCAGAAGGGAACAATCTAGGGCAACATAGCTGATTTGGAAAAATTATCCAATTCAGCTCACTTTCCAGTTCAGCTATGTTGTCCTGGATTGTTCACTTCCCCTGCCTTCTCCAAACTCTTCACCCTTTTACGAATAACCCTGTAAATGAGAAGAAGCAGTTCACTTTGAAAAATGAATGCTAGTAAATATGGTGCAGCTTGTGCCAGCAAAAATCCTGCTTTTTAATTTCTCTCACACATGATTGGGTTTTTAACCTGAACACAGGCTAACTTTATTTACTAACACTCACTTTGCTAAGTAAATACCCTTTATTCCTTTAGAATATCAACCCCAATATCCTGACTCCAGACATATAGCAGTGACTTGCATTGTACCACTTAGGATCAACATAGGTCACCATAAGGTCACATAGCAAATCATTGTTTTCTATGGGTCCCATTAACACCACAATGCAGTGGGTGGTGCGTGGAATAAAACGCAAACATGCTTCATTTATCGCAGTGCACTCCATGCCATCATATGGCAGTGAACTGCCATAAGTGTGGGGACTTAAATGGAGTGTACACATTGTACACTCCACATAAAGTAAAAAAAAAAGAAAAATGTAAACAGTTACAAGCCCGGTTAGTGTGCAATACAACTCGCACTATCCGAGCTGTCACAATGCACTAGTCCTTCTGCTGAAACGCAGTGTTTTAGATGAAAGATTAGTGTGAATGGGCCCTTCGTTGGCGAATGAATGTGGTCTAAGTGAAGAACCAGCTACTCTAAAAGAAAAGCTTTGCCAAGGACTCCAGTTTCTTGTCCACTGGGTCCCCAATGAATGCGGAATTGGCAGCAGGAAGAACAATTGCCTTGTTATGGCCAGATCCAAAGATGGGGAGCCATCAACTTCTACCCCGACACTTCAGAGAAAAGGTCAAATCACTTAGCAGTGGAAAATGCCATTTCTGGATGTTTTAATGCTCTATAGAGTATATAATCAAACTGCTGTTGGCTAGGGAAATTTAGCAGAACACTTATGTCTACCAGTATAATTGTGGTAGAAGTGCTGGTATTGTGCGCATACAGGGGGAAAAGTAGAGCTGCTAACCAGTTTCCCATCCCTGTACATGCGCGTCTCAGCGTACAGAGAAATACAATTGCTGACAGCCAGAAAGAAGCTTTGAGTCCCCGTTCACATCTTCATGTCTGAGCAGGAGCTTCCTGTAATAACCACCGGCCACTGGATCTCTCTCTCGTGCAGGGTGATTGGTCTTATATTCACTCCCTCCTGTAGTTTATTGCAGGCAGTCTGTAGTGGATGCTGATTGGTAGATATTACACAGATGTGCAGAGCTCTTTTTTTATATACAAATACCCTAGTCCTAGTGAAACCTGTGAGAAATCTCATAGTACTGAACATCCAAGTGTTTAACAACAATCCACTAAGGCTGGGTTCACACCTGGGCGTTTTTCAGCGCTGATCGAAGCGCTTAAAAACGCCCAGCAAGTGAAATCCCATGAATCCCTATGGGCAGGGTTCACACATGCACGTATTTCAGCCTGTGGAAACGCGCTGAAAAAACGTTTTTCCACACGTATCCATTGGTATTCCTGAGTGTGGCTCGGTGGTTAACAAAGCGGTAACCGCTAGCCACACTCGGTAATACAGCGTAGGACTTACCTTGTTCGCGATCCCTGCTGTGTCCTCCGGCCTCTGCCGACTTCCGGGTTCCGTCCCTTGCGAGCGGCCACGCCGCAGGGGGGCGGAACCGGCGGGAAATTTGAAAGTTGAAAAGAAAAAACCCTGAAAAAAAAGATAGAGAAAATAAAGGAAAAAAAAAATCATACCGCCAGGGAGGTATAAAAAACGAGCGTCGAGCACGTGTTTTACTGAATGGAAAAACGTGCTAAAAAACGAGCTGAAAAACGAGCCGAAAAAACGCGCCTATGGTACGCCCAGGTGTGAACCCACCCTTAAGATAATAAGACCACGGCTTATCTCCAAGTGTACATAGAAGAAAATGTTACAATGTATCTTCATACAACAACAGTGTAACTAAAACACTCTCAGTGATACTGAGTGACTTCATATTAGTGTTCAAACAAAAGACCAGTGTCCATACAAAAAAATCACAAAGTGTTTATACAAGGAACTCAATGTGATTTTTTTTTAAATACCTGTACACATTTAAAAAATCCCACCATGCTTAAAGCCTTACATATGGCAGTACTCCCAAGTGCCATCAACACACTTGGCGAAAAACTCCAAACAGTCACACTATAACAAAGAAATAAGGAGAATAAAAATGTTCATCACTATATCAGTCCCACTGCTTGCACTTCACCAAACGGTGGTACTTCCAGGTGTCCTCACATATAGAATGGATCTTGCTCTTTGGACTATGTCCAAACTAGCATCATCAGACACAGGGGTATCTGATGAAGTCCTAGTGACATAACGCGTAGGGTGGAGCTTAATGACATTACAGTAGGAGAAGATGTGCCTAATCGAGTGTGTACAAAGCTACTGTTTAGATTTTAGTCGGACAGGACATTGAACACCAACTTGTTTTATCTCTGCATCCTAGTTATGCGCAAATAAAATTATTTGCGCATAACTAGAGAGAGGTTGGTGAGACATCTATTGCCTGCCACATACAATGCTGTTTTAACACCTCTCTCATGGCACTTTATTGACACCTCCTAGACTACAATTATGCAAATGTAATGAACACCTGGTTGCGACTAAAGGTGCCCACACACCTTGCGATAATCGTACGATTATCGTAAGGTGTGTGGAAGTCGTGCAACCTCTGCTACTGTAAGGTCGCACGACTTTTATCTCAGGAACATGTTCGAAAACCAGCCGAGAATCGTACAATTTTCGGCGGGTGTGTGGCATGTTTGTAAAATAAAAGCCGGACAGGCTGGTGTGCGCAAACGCACACTGCCCGTTCAGCATTGCAGTCATCGGAAGCCCGCCCCTCAGGGGGCAAGGCTTGCGATCATCGCAAGTATGATCTGCCTGTCCAAGATAGGCAGATCGTACGTTTTTTAAATTACCTTACAACCATTACAAGACAAAAGTAACGTCATGCTCCCTGCCTCCAAGATGGTGGCACGCATTCACAGAACACGCCGTTGGCCAACATGGCCACATTCTCAAACAAATTATTATTATGTGTCTGAATACATTTCTCGTATATTCGGACATATAGTAATTCATTACTTTACATGTAGCCCGGGGTCTGTGTTGTTTTTTATTTTTACTTTTCTAGATGCACTTACTTGAAAAAAGGGTCTGCATGACATCCTGACACTTTATTTTTATAGACTCTATTGTAGTTTGACATTTATTGTTTACCTTCTCTTGTTTTATTTGATAAGAATACTTATATAATGCCTACAAGTTTAATACCTTTGAATAAAAGTTTTATTTTTATCATACTTTTTAATATGTTTCTTTGCGGCTTAACAAAATAGGAGTCTTTAAATGGTGCAATTATTGGGGAAAATGGGTGTGGTTACGGGGGTTTGGCCACTAAAGGGTGTGGCCCCTGAGGGGCGCTGTAAAGCTTTCTCGCACAGGGCGCCTAAAGGCCTAAGGCCGGCCCTGGTTGTATAGTCATTAAAATTTCGTACGATCTGGACAGGTAGATCGTACTTGCGATCATCTGAAGCCCTCCTTGCTGAGTGGAGGGCTTCTGATGATTGCAGTGCTGAGCGGGCAGTGTGCGTTGCGCACACCATCCTGTGCGGCATTCGTCTTCCGACCACGCCACCAACCCGCCGAAAATCGTACGATTTTCGGCAGGTTTTCCAGCGTTCTCGGAAAAACGAAAGTTGTACGACCTTACAGTAGAAACGGTCGCACACCTTCCATACACCTGCCGATTATCGTACGATCGCGGGATTATTATTATTATTACATAGTATTTATATAGCGCCAACAGTTTGTGCAGCGCTTTACAATATAAGGAAGGCATTACAGTTACAATACAATTCAAGGCAAGATGGTAAGGAGGGCCCTGCCCCTGAGGGCTTACAATCTAAAAGAGGAGGGGGAAATGATACATGAGGTAGCTGTGGGAATGAATTATGTGAGAATGTGAAGGTTCAGTGGTTAGGTTGAGGTGGGATAGGCTTCCCTGAAGAGATGAGTTTTTAGGGAACGCCTAAAGGCAGTCAAGGTGGGAGATAGACGGACAGGTTTGGGTAAGGAGTTCCAGAGGATAGGAGAGACTCTAGAGAAGTCCTGGAGGCGAGTATGCGGGATCACCCACAACTATCGTACGATAGTCGGCAGGTGTATGGGCACCTTTAGTGTATGTGTATATTAGGCCCCATTCACACCTACAGTATATTTCAGGTGTGATTAGGGATTCCTGTGTCAGGAACTTGCATTTTCCTGCAGCAGGAATCCCTAATCTGCCGTTTACAAGCGGAAACTATCATAAGATAAGAATTATCATAGGATTATTTAAGAGAGTGTGTTTAGGGGCAGAGTTAAGGCCGGGGCAGGGTAAGGGTTAGGTGGGGCAACTGGTGGCTAGTAACTCTGAAGGCCTGGCTAATAGCTCAGGACTTGAAATTTTGAGCCCTGGCTTAGAGCACAGCCACTGATAACCAGAAAGTTCTGATAACCTGTATTATGCTGCCAATATCAGAAGAATCACTGGTACCAACCAACTACTTTCATGGTGGGCTACACAATATTGTTTTTCTGTGTTTAGATGCACTTTAATTTTATTTGTGTAGGCCACATAAAAAAAAAACCAGTTTTCCATTTTCTTTTGTTTTCAGCCACTATTCTGCTTCACCGATGAAGTCTTGTCATGCTTTGTGTATGTTAGGGTTCCACCCTGACTTTACTGGTTGCAGCATTCTGGCTTGGCTGCCATTTTACTCACCTGTTTCCTTCCTTGCTCGAGCAGACTCTGGAACATTGCTCACTACTCCCAGGCTCCCTCTTATGGCCAGACAGGAGAGCATCATCTGAGTGAGTCAGATGGGAATTTCCTGTCTCTGAGTGATGATGTCACACCACTCACTATATATAAACCATTCAGTCCAGTCTGACCTTGCGTGGTCTCCCTACTAATGCATTCCTGCTGCTGAGTAGCCTGATTCTGTGTATGACCTGATCCTGGCTGATGGTCTTCTCTGGCTCCTGCTCCTGCCTTGTTCCTGACAAATGCCGATTTCCTGCTCCTTGCTTTTTTCTGACGACTACCCACTCCGGCTCCTGACTCTGGCTTGTTCCGGTTTATGATGCTCCTGTGGACACTGTTCTTAATAAATATTTTAACTAGCACTTTTTGCTTGTCTGGTTTTCATTGTGCTCTGACAGTGTAGTAGACATAACTGGAAACACCATTTTAGCTGTTATGGTTACCAACCATTTGTTCTTATTAAAGTCAATCAGGTTACCTAATTTACTGAGCACT
The DNA here is from genome assembly GCF_000935625.1 of Nanorana parkeri. NCBI lineage: Eukaryota > Metazoa > Chordata > Amphibia > Anura > Dicroglossidae > Nanorana > Nanorana parkeri. The sequence continues at coordinate 278,025 of NW_017307383.1, forward strand.
CCTAATAACTGATACTGAACACGACTACTGAATAAATGGACCTTGCATTTTAGTGTACTTCAGCACGGTACTGTAATTTTAAAAGTAAATTTCAATGTTTTTAAAGCTAACCTATGCCAAGACTTTGCATACAATTAGTTACATATGCTGAACAAGCACTAAAAGTGCTTTTCAACAAGTCTTTATTGACTTAATTAGCTATAGTCATTGTGAAGAACTTTGTCTTCAACCTTCTCAACAGAGGCACTGAAGTCAAAGCTCTGTTTATGTTCTATAGGCAGCAGAAAACTGGCAGCATGCAGTTCTCTAATGTAAACACATAGCAGGTGCTTATATTCTGGTAGAAACTGACTGAAACTCAAATTCTGAGTCTTTGTTTTCATTTTTGAAATTATATGACCCACTGCATGCATCTAGAGAGGTCAGACATGGCTTGTTTTATAGCTCTTTTAATGATTGTTCAGAATATGCAAACGCTGGTCATAGTCTGGGCACATGTGAGCTTTAAAATGACACTAAACTCAGGAGTTAAGTCTTAACCAGTTGACATCCGCGGTGTTAAACCCCCTTCCCATCCAGGCCATTTTTCAGTATTCAGCGCTGCGGTACTTTAACTGACATTCAAGGACCTTAACTATTAACAAAAAAATTAGCTTTTTTGTGTATCACTCAGCTGTAGATCCTCAAATTATCTCTAAATTCATGCTGACACTGTCCTTACTTCTGGAGGGTGGCTACTTTTTCTTCCGTGTTAAATGTGTCATATAGCAATAGCACCTAGAGTAGGGTGACCAATCGTCCCCAATTTCTGGGGACAGTCCCCGGATTGAGGAGATCCGTGCCTGGACAAATGATGTCCCCGGAAACATAAAATAAAAAAAAATATTTTTTTCTTATACGCGCCTGATCCCTGGATCCACCGCCGAGCGCAGCATCCTGTCTCCCAAGCTGTCAGAAGCTGCATACAGCGCGCACAGGTTACTATTGAAAACGATGCGCACTGTATGCAGCTTCTGAGAAGATATGCTATTAGCGTAGCGAGGAAGCCGGCTGCTTATTTTTGTGTAGCTCCCGCTATGCTAATAGCGCAGCCTGTGAGAAGCTGCATACAGCGCGTGCCGGTTTAAATAGCTGTATGCAGCTTCTGACCGCGTGGGAGACAGGATGCTGCGCTCATCAGTGGATCCAGGGATCAGGTGAGTATTAAAAAAACTAAATTCATTTGATGTTCCCAGGAACATAAATTGGTGTATACCAAATACACTGCATATATAATTTGAGGAAAATATGCTAATTAAATAGTTTTTTCCCATTTGCCACTAAAGAAAAATGTCCCCGGATTTTATTTTTAAAGAGCTCCTTTATTACAATAACTATACCATTTACTAGAGTTCTCTGTGACTTGTCAAGTCTTTATAACTGCAACATTCATTCAAATTCAATCTCCTCCACCAAATCTGTGAGATATTTTTTCTGGATTTAATGAGCACAGAATGTAAAAGATCATAAAGTAATACAATCTAAACAGAGCTTTTTCTGAAACAGTCAGGTCATGAAAATGTAAACCTCAAAACAAAAAAAGGAATATATTGCAGCATACTAGTCCATATATTTGGTGGCTGTATTCATTTTCTCTTTTTAAGGCTTTTCTCTTTTATTTTCACCTGGTAATCTGGTGAATAAGGCACTTCCTGACACTGGGTGGCTACACTCATCTCTCCATTGTATCTATGGAGGCAGACATGATTGTCATTCAGACGGGACCTGAAACCTATCTGCCTTTGTTCATCTGCATTACATGGTGTGGTATGAAAGAGAAGACGGTTTATGCTTTCTTTTCAGGTGCACTACAGACCAGATTAATGCTGAGCATACATGACTCGTTTTCTCTTTCTTGGCCCACATTTTAAATGAGAGAAAATCAGTTGATTTATGCTAATAGCATTGATGGAGGAATCTGCATTTTGTTCAGGCAGCTGCAGCACCCGTGGCTGCCTGACAACCTAAACAGTGACTGCATCTGATAGGATGCCTAGGGTAGCAGTAAAAAAGACTTTTGCTTACCTGATCCCTAACTCCCTCTGCACAATGCGACAAGGTCCCACCACCTCTTCTCTAAGGTGCTCTGGCAGTCACAGGCACTCTGACATCATCAAGTCCAATGCAGGGCCGATAGCCTATCATTATAGGTGAGGATGCTGAGGGACCTCCCACATCCCATAGCTCCAGAAAGAAGAGCTATGGGTTGTCCCCAGCCCCAGGTCTCCACATAGGTACAGAACTTTTGTTATGAAGCTGGAGGAAGTAATCAATTGAGTACAAGGGCGGTGACATCACTGCATTTGTACTCCACCGAGAACTATGTTGTGGTGGCAAACATGACTTGTAGTTTTTTTGTTCACAGATCCTATGAATGGATCTGTGAATGAACGACACAGTTGTGCAAGCATTGCCACATTGAATTCAACAATAGACAAAGCCCTGCGGGAAGAACGACCCAGCTATTTAGAATAGTGGAGGTGGGTTCAGTGGTGTCACAAAGGGGGTGCGGCCTGCACCCGTGTGACACCATTGGAGGGGTGACACCAAAATGACTGACAGTCATTTTAGTGTCAACCCCTCTGAAAAGTCGGGTACTCGGTCATAGACCGAGAGCCTAACAGTTACAGGAGAGAGGGGGGGGGACCCGGTGGCATAACTTATCCCGCCGGGTGAACGTACCCTCCTCTCTTTGCCGACGTCCATCTCCAAGATGGCCGCCGGCAGGTATCACCAAGATGACCGTGCATGCGCGATGACGTAACTCCGGGTGACACCCGGCCTCGGGACGCCCCTGGGTGGGTTGATTGATGGTGGGGGGCTGCAGAATGGCACCTTATTACACTGCAATAAACAGACATATGGCATACAATACAGCCTGTGGTGTCAGGTGCAGGGTACAGCCATCACCAGTTGACCTGCACAAATGGCAGACAATGGCTGCTCACGTATATACTTAAATCTACGTGGCTACATGCTTTCAGGGCTGTATGCGCACCCCAGACCCCACTAAACTCAGCCTGTCTGTGTTCAGGGAGATGGAGACTGCTCTGTGTGCATGTAGCCGCTCGGAATCACACACACATACATACACTGAGTGGCCAAATTATTATGACCACCTGACGTTTGTAGGCAAATTAGCTATAATTTCGCGCTGAAGATGCTAGAGGGCCAGATCATTATAAATAGGGAAGCAGGTTGTTTACCACGACAGTAGAAGTGATTTTTTTTCTGAAGATATGGGTAAACAACGCGATTTAACAGCCTTTGAACGTGGGATGATTGTTGGTGCTCGGAGCCATGGAGCGAGTATCAGCAAAACAGCATAATTCGTTAAATGTTCAAGAGCAGCTGTTGTTAAAGTGTTTAAAGACTGTCATTCGAAAAGCTGGGTCTGAACGTGCGAATTGTGGCCGTCAGAGACTAGTCAATGTTAGGGCAGAACGGATGCCATGGCACGGGGGTCGTATTGTGCAGGAGTGGTTTCAAGAACATGAGGGAGACTTTACCTTGCTTAGGTGTCCCCCAAAATCACCAGATCTCAATCCAATTGAGCATTTGTGGGACGAAGTTGAAAGAGCCATCAGGCAGCTGGTTCCACAACCATCAAATCTCACAGCGATGGCTGTTTACATTAAAGCGACCTGGCGTATCTGTCGCCGCCTCCTCATCTGTGCCGCTGCCGGTCCCAAAATCCGCTGTGCCCAGTGTCGGTGGGACCTCTCAGTGGAGATCAAAGGGAGATCGGTGCACGATCTCTTCTCGGTCCCCGAATGCAGGAAGTGATATACATTACATCACGTCCTGCATTCAGTGTCATCTCTGGTACAGAAGACCGGTGAGAAGCTGATCTCTGCTTCATCAGCTGGGGGTCCCTAGGTGACATAATGGGTCTTGGAGACCCCTGATGTCTCCATAAAGAGGACCTGCTATGTGAATTGGCTATCACATGGGGGATTTTTTAGTCCCCTATGTGATAGCAATAAAGGTCGGTGTAAAAAAAATGTTTACAAAGTATAAAGCTAAAAAAAAATATTCACAAATAAAAGAAAAGTAAAATAACACAAAGTTTTAAAGTTCCACAGTTTTTGACCACTGCAGAAGAGGGGGAGAGAGGCTGAAAGGAGCGGTCTAAGAACAAGCCGGCTTTGAGGTTCAGGCGAGTATAACTTTTTAACCTAGACAAAGGTGAGCAGTTAACCCTTGCAGTGCTGGTATAGACCAACTGCAAGGGTTAATAAAATGTTTACTGCAGTTCTCCTTTAACTACCTCTGGGCCGGTCATTGTAAAAAAACTCTCTAGGGAGCTCTCTAGATCTGAGCGGGCGTCTTTAGATGTCTGCTCAGACACGCAGCAGGAAATGCCCGATATTTAAAAACAGACAGCGATATTTAAAAACAGGCCCCCCCTTCTGCCGTTGTCCCGCTGGTCCCGTGCTCCACTGTGCCCGGGATCAGCATGGCGTCTGTGTCACAGGGGATCAGAGGGAGATCGTTACACGAGCTCCGTCCGGTCCCCTCTTCGCTGCAAGAATGCGGAAGTGTTGTATAATACATCACTTCCGCTTCAGACGCTGGAAAGAAGCTGATGGAGCAGATCTGTGCTTTATCAGCTTCTTTTGGGGGTTAAGTCTTTTCCCCATAGTTCTCCTTAGGGTAACGGGAGGACACAAACTAGCGTCCTCCCGTCACCCTAGGCTCAGTATACCGCGGTACTGAGACGCCGCAGCTGAAGCGGATCCCGACAATTGTGCCGGGATCCGCCCAGCTGCGTGACTGACAGCTGGCTCTGCCTATCTAAAGGCAGAGCCAGCTGTAACCGGCCCCCTCCCCGTCCGTTTCCTCCAGTCAGCGCTGGCGGATCGGAGTGAGGAGGGGGGGAATCCAGCCCCTCCCCTGTCACGGCAGGGAGCCGTGACAGGATCGAGAGGTGAGCGAACGCCGGTATGTGTCCGCTCACCTCCCGATCTACTGAGCAGACCTGTGACAGTCTCATTGTCACAGGTCGGCTAGAACTATGAGGTGAGTGAAAAGCAATCACCTCAAAGTTCTCCTTTAACATCAATGTAACGGAACCTTTATTTTAGTTCTATGAACACATCTAGTTTATGGTCAGAGTTCACCATTTCTTCTTCTATTCCTGCTCTGCAATCTATGAACCCCAGTATTTCAATAACAGCAGGCTCTAGCAGACACCTGAACCCCTCAATCACACCCTGTCTTCCCCACTCACACATTATAACATGAGTAGGCACTAGCGGTCTCAGCACTCCAGCAGTGCTGAAACTACAAATCCCATAATGCATTGCAAGGCTCTGAAAGCCTCAGGCCTGGCGGAATTTGTCGTTTCACCATAACATGGTTCCCTATTGTTGTACAAGGATAGCAATCAAATAACAATGGAACACCATGAGAGAACCTGTGACAACCGTGTCTCCAGCAGCCTACATATTTCCACCTACAACACTGAAGACAACAGCAGCAGCACTTGTAACACCGGAAGCCGCCCGAAACTAGTGGCTTCCTCTGCCTTGTCTCCTCCCACAGCGTCCAATCATCGCCTCTGATTATGGGTGCGCCGGTGACGTGAATGGTTGCTGGGCAGCCGTGCTGGTAACCAGTGTGTGAGGTCGTTGGCGCCATTCTTTTCCTGTTTCATTGTAGGCCGCCTGACCATGCAGTGGAGTTTTCACCAGTGGCCTGTTGTCACTTAACCTGAGCTGGAAGCGGTCAGGGTCGGTGGAGGTAAGCGGGTGACAGTGGGGCTTAGAAGAGCGGGTGACGGGCTGTCTGCTGCGGCCTCCTAGGCGGCAGATGGGTTCCCCTCACACAGCGCCATGTGTTGTGGCAGCTGAGGAGACGTGTCACACTTGGAATAGTCGTAGTTGGTGGTGAAGCCGACATTGGATGGGGAGCATGATGGCAATAGAGTTGTTGCGCACTTTCTCCACGGGATGTTGTGAGAATTACTATGAAGGACCACATTACCCGGACACGTGACCAGGACGGAAAATAAACATGACATCAGACTTCTATTTGTTTTCTGCGCTGCAGAGTTTTTACTATTCGTGGTAAGCTGGCCGTACACTATACAATCTCCTATACATCTCCCATACACTATATAAGCCTGCCTGGTTGGATGCAAGTTGGATGGCTCGTTTAGGTTTGTGCTTATATGGCCTAGTTTTGGTACATTGAAAAGAGATTGCATAGTGATTGTATATGTATGGCCAGCTTTAGTGTAACTGTGTTTAACATAGCTATAGCTGGGGATCATTGCTGGGATCAAAGTGGAATTCTGGGGGAAATTTTTTTTCGATACAGCACAATTAAGTTGTCTTGAATTCCATTTGTTCTAGGTGTGGACTGATGTAAAATGTGTTACTGTATAAAATGGAAATAGCCAGCTGCAGGATCATTAAGAAACTTCCTGTTCGTACCTAATGAAGTGGGTAATCTTGTGACTAGTGAAATTGCCAGCAGCAGGATCGCTATAACACCGGCCGTTTTGTTTTCTATGTGCCCTGGTGGTGTGCAGAGAAACACAGCGCAATGGACATGGTGTAAACCAGGGGTCTCAAACCTCCGGCCCTCCAGCTGTGGTGAAACTATAAATCCCATGATGCAGCTCTCTTCGGGATTCATGTCTGTCTGTGGCTTTGAGAATCTTGCAGTGCCTCATGGGATTTGTAGTTCCACCACAGCTGGAGGGCCGGAGGTTTGAGACTCCTGGTGTAAACAAACCCTGAGTGTAGGACTGAGATTGGGATAGTTCCAATCCCGGAAGATAGGCGTTGGTGCACACCTAATCATTAACCTTATGTAGTCATTTGTTTTTGTTTATATGCAGCTGAGGGGTGGGGAATGCCCTGTCCGCAGCCGGTTGGGTGTGCAATGATAGCTAAATGCCAGGTTCAGCCAAAAGCGGAGCTCATCCCTACCTGAGAGTTCTGGCTCATGTACAGTGAAGGGATTGTGTTCTTTGCTCACCCCTTATCCATAAATAAAACACCTATTCAGAATGCAAGGGGTTCTGTGAATAGACATGGGGAGATCATGTCATGTACTCCTCCTCCCTTTGACCATCCACAGACTGCCTTGTCTTCTGCAAACAGAAAATATTCATTTCAACAAAAATCTTCCCATAAGAGGATATGTGCATTTATTGTATTTAATGCATGTTATTTATCAGTAAAATCCTCCCTTGTCTAGATATCCAAACAGCCAGAGACTGCTGCTGGATGACTCCATCTTGGAATCAGAGCTATCACACTGGTGACACTTTATAGTATTCCCCCTTTCTTCTTCCCTGACCGCAGCATAAGGCTCATTCACACATGCGTTTTTAGGGCTGGCAGCAGATTCCTGTGACAAGAATCACTGGACGATTGTGGCTGGAATCACAAGTGGTTCTGTATAGCGAAGACTGCTCAGCCTGTACAAATCTATGACCGGAGCTGCAGCTGTTCCCAATATGAGTCCAGGGCTGGTCATTTGTCCCCAGCCGCAGGTAAGCACTTGATGTATGGATACGCGCAAGCAGTAGTGGACATCTAGAGGTCCGGTGAGCCTGTCATTGCTTTGTGCAGACTGAGTGGCCGCAGTTGTTGAGAACCGCTTGTGTTTCCAGCCTGTGTGCATGAGACCTAAGAGGTTATGCAGGGAGGTGAAGGGAGTCAGCACAGAGAGTAATTAAATTACACATTGTTAGAAGAGGAGGGGGCTGTGCTTGATGTAAACCCATTTTACCTGAGTTCACACAGCTCCACGCAACACTGTAACTGTAATCTGCCTTTACTGCAAGACTGTGAATGTTGGTTCTCCTTCTCCCTCTCCTTGACATTTTAGCACACGCCAGTTTATTCTCTCTTGGTTTATATTAGGGATACACCGATACTAGTATCGATATTGGTGCCGATTACGAGTATTTGGGCGAGTACTTCCGGTATCAGGAAGCCGGGCAGCGCGTCATTACACATTGCCCGGTTTCCCGATTGACCGGGAAGCGTCTCCATGCTCTCTCGTAACTTGTGATGAGAGAGCATGGAGCTGACAAGGGAGCATGGAGCTGGCCTCCCGGCAAATCAGAAAGCAGGGTGTCGTGTCATTACACGGCACCCGGCTTCCTTATTGGCCGGCTCCGGCTGGATACCGCCAGACAGACTCCATGGGACACAGGAAAAAAGAACACGAGTGTTTAATAATACTTTAAGGTCTCCTTTTACGCTTGTAACCCTTGCAGTACAATCCACCCTATAATTCAGAATTTACAGAATTGGAATTTGTAATTGAAACCTTAATCTAACAAATCGAAGGCACAGTTTTAATGTCCTACAATAAGCTCCCCCCAGCCACTGGGTTTAGCTACTACATCACTAGTTATCATAAACTCCAAATATTTCCCATCCACTTTTTTGTTTTACATAATCAGTTTGCTTGCACTAAAATCTAAGTGCATTAACAAAACAAAAGTGACGTGTTAGGCTAATTATCAGTGTTTACACCAGAGTCTTTGCAAGGTGACCTTCATTGCTTAGCTGTGTTTACTATATGAGTCCTTTCCATCAGAGTACTCCATTATTAGTGACAACAGACTTCTCTGACAGCCAGGGTCACACATTCACTTTGTCAACAATACAGTAGCAGATATTCTTTGGCCGTTTTGTATACCTGGTTACCATGGGGGCTTATTTTTAAAGCAGTTAATCTGACATTCACCAAACATTCACTGCAGGTGAATTTTCCTGGTGCATGCTTTTAAATGGCTGTGATTTAATTTCTCACCAGCGATTGATTCTTTCACCCATCACTATCCCTGGATGCACGATTTGATGCGTCCTGGTATAGCAATAATCTCTTTCTAATCGTATCGCATATGATTACATATCATATGCTTTCAAATGTGGCCGTTATCACCCGATAATTAAATGAGTGACAGCTGCCCCTTGTAAACGGAAGATTTGGAAATTCCAGATGCAGGAATACCAAATTGCACCGACCATGTAGGTTTGAATGTAGCTTGAGGGCTTGTTCACACGATTTTCTGGAGCAGATCTGCAGACGCGGTACTATGCATGCAGTGCGTTTTTGATACGTTTTTGGCGCGTTCCAGTTAACCAGTTTGGAGTGGGGCTGTCAGTATGTTAGCTGCAGTGCGGTGTGTTTTCGTTGCGTTTTTGACGCGTTGGTGCGTATCCGGACCGGACAAAATGTGACATGCAGTATTTTCTCTGTCCAGACCGGAACGGACTGCGCACGTGAGAACTGTAGCCAATAAAACACATAGGGATACATTGGAATGCATTTTGGGTGCAGGAGCGCGCGGTTCTGGTCCGGACACAATCCGGACGTCACGTGAACAAGCCCTAAATGTCATTCTGTAGTATGCCGGTGACAACAAACTGGAGGCCAAACTGTCTGCAGTTAAAAGAGGAATAGAAGTGAGTAAGAAAGCCGAGGTTGCAGTGGAAGTGTCAAGTTTTCCAGGAGATTTTGAACAACGTATGGTCTGTATGCAAGTGAGAATTGCAGATATTCATTATATAGACGGTATATATATCTGTGTCTACATAGATATATAGATAATTTCCTGGTTTCTGTGTTTTCAAGGAACACAAAGGTTTCAAAGGTTGAATAAACTACTTATGACATTGTGAAAGTGTTCCTGCTCTTCAGCTTTTAGTTTTAGGTGTGACTAATGCACCGTTTCCCCCTAGGCCCTTTTTCGTCTGCCTGTTTGACAAAAACATTGCTTGTTGCACTGCATGCTGACCCAGCCTGTGTTCTCACAGGAACCCGTCTGCTATACTATAATTGGAGAGCCTAGCCTTTGGTTCTGCCCTTTGCTATCCAACAAGAATGGGGCATTATTTACCACACCATCATCATGAGCCATATGGGTGGACTATTCGGAGAACAGGAAATAAAAAGTTGTGTTGTCTGGGGTCAGTTTGTGTAAATGGATTAACCATTTAGGACAGTGGTTCTCAACCTGGGGGTCGGGACCCCGTCGGGGGTCGAATGACGATTTGCCAGGGGTCGCCTAGTGGCTTCCGGCATACCAGGAGAGAAGCCATTTCTCTGCTCTTAGGATAAAACAATTATTAAAGAAATAAAATAATTAAAAAAATAAAACCGATTAAAAAGAAATAAGAATCAAATGATTAAAAAATAAGAAAATTATAAAAAATAAACAATAATAAGGTGAGAGTCCTCCTCAGCCTTCTCCTAGCGCAGCAGTGTCAGTTCTCCCGCCACGCCGCCAAATGTCGCTGCAGCAGCCGCGTCATCCCTAAATTTTACTGTTGGGGGTCACCACAACTTGGCAAACGTTACCAAGGGGTCCCGGCCCTAGAAAGGTTGAGAACCAATGATTTAGGATGAAACAACTGTGAAACCTTTTACACCTAAACAATCGCTTTTATTTCAAAGCAAGTAAAGTTGAATATCCTTTTACCTAAATATCATACATTAGTGAAAGCATACCACAAAGCATATATGCACTGTATTCAAATCTGAATGCAAATATGCTTTCCTCCAGGGAAAAATAAAGGTAATATTTTCGCAGCTCTATCAGTGTACGGGATATTTATTACCTCATACAAGTTAAACTTGGCTGCTTCTTCCAGACGCGCAGTATTTTGGCAGGCTGACTGTTGTAACATGTGAGAAGTCTTATGCAACATGCTTTCACTCTGACAGCCTCTTATAAGGCCCTAGCCCTAAAGTGTTAGACTATGCTAGTTTCTTGTAACGTATCAGAATTTCATATATTTTAGAATACGGTGCAATTTCGTAACCTTCTGGCCAAGCTGAAGCAGACGTCTTTGTGATATGAGTAGGGGCTCAGTGACCCTCTTACTGGTCCAAGCAGCAAGCCTGGTGGTTGCAATATGGTATCCCAGAAAATAGAGCTATTTCACTGCCTTTCATCATACCAGCAATTTTTTTTTCTGACCTATGGCAAAATTGATGCTTCAGATTGTTGTGTATGGCTAAACTGGAGACTATGGCATATTCTGGCCAGGGGATAGAAGGCATTCATATGTCTGGTAGAATAGTAACGTGGATTCATTTGGTTGTATGGGTTCTGAGGATCTCTGTATAGCTATTTTCTTTACTGTACATGAGGTGTGTGTTTAGCCTTCATCCAAGCTTAGAATCTTCTTGATGTCAAGCTTTCTAGCAAGGGGAAATGTATTTAAAGGCAAATTGTGGTGGTTGTGGGTCCATTGTATTTGGTTGGTTTTCAATTTTTTTTTTTTTTTTTTTTTATCTGCTATGCATTTTTAAGTCCTGACCATTAAATAAAGAAAATTATATATAAAGCCACTATACATTCCCTCAGAAAATAGTTCATTGGTAAGTCTGGTCTCAGACTTTAAGCCAAATCCACTACTTGCAGCTTCTCAGTAATCTGTATCACATTTCTGTGGGAAAAAGTTACACATTCAAGAGGAATGTCAACAAAACAAATGACCATGATTCGTGTTTTGTATTTTAAAGTCACTGATTCAAGCTCACTCCCGTTATAGACTACAATCTCACATTTAGTTTACTCATTTGTATTGAGATTGTAGTCCATCACAGGAGTGAGCTTGGAGCGGTAGTTACTTTACAACACACACAGGGACCATGGGAAATAAAAGTAGCCACCTTCCAGAAAGGACAGTGCCAGCATGAATTCCGAGATTATTTGAGGATCTACAGCTGATGCACAAGCTACATTTTTGTTAATGGCTCAGGTACTTAATCCATTTTTAAGATTTAACGCCTGAGTTTAGTGTCACTTTTTAAATATGTAAACATTGTTTAATTTGCTAGGTTTTGTGTTTTT
>NW_017307383.1:290288-300333 GCF_000935625.1 Nanorana parkeri
AAAAGTGTTGTTTTTTTTTGTGTTTTTTTTTTTTTTTTTTTTTTTTTTTTTTTTTTTTTTTATATATATATTTCATAGTCAGTATGTTCTCAAAACTTTTGAAAAATCTGTTTTCTCTTTAGTGCACATAGAATGACCGTGTTCTTGGTACCGTTTTAAACAGCGGACGTTTGCTGTTGAAATACAAGCGATCTGGCGTCTGTACAAGCCCCCCGGATCGTTTGTACTTTGTGGTGCTGATTTCTCCTCCGCTCACTGGCCCGGAAGTGATGTGCATTACATCGCTTCCGGTGTCACTGTGCACATTGTCTGGCTCCTAGCTCATCAGCTTTGGGGTCCCTAGGTGACATTAGGGGTCTGAAAGACCTCTGATGTCTCCATAAAGAGGACCTGTCATTGCATATTTGCTATTACATAGGGGCTTGTTAGCTCCCTATGTGATGGTAATAAAGTTGAGTGTAAAAATCAAAGTAACAATTTTTTTTTTTTATGGGCCTACATGCAAAAACGAAAATTGTGCCACATATTTCATATCGTCGAGAACGTCAGAGTGAGAACAATAACTCTAGGCCCATTAATCACTGTTATCACTAAACTGATGAGCCGTAAAAGCTTTTAAAGCTTCTCTATTGGAAATTTTGGTTATTTTGTAGTTTTTTGCGGTTTCACGGACGCACACAATTTTAGGCTTGACATGTTTGGTATCTATTTACCCGGTGTGACCCCGTCTTTTATATTTTACATATAAATTGGGTGTTATATTCTGTTTATGTGCGCTAAATTTCATTTTGGTGTATTTTATCCTAAAAATACTTTTGATAAACATTTGCGCAAAAACCGTGCCACCTAAAAAATTGCAACTATCGTCTTTTTATTCTACAGGGCCTCTGCTTTCAGAAAATGTATAATTGTTTGGGGGTCTAAACTTGTTTTCTGGCCAAAAATTCAGATTTTATCGTGTGTGCGCAAATGTAAGAAATTGTTCCGGACAGCAAGTGGTTAATGAGTTCCAAATATGTGTTCTTTTGAAACTGCATAAATCTACATTTCCCGAAATTGTATGTGGGCAATTTCCTACACTTTCCAGCTTATCATTTGAGCATTAAACCTAAATGGTACACTGGTGACGTTTTTCTTTTTATGAAGACATTAGGGGTTAGTTAGACCCCTTATAACGCCACTGCACTCAGCGCATACTAACAGCAGACACGGCCCCTCCTCGCCAAGATTTGATAACGATGAACCCAGAGATGTTTTGCTGCAGTATAACAATTTTTCCTTGTGGAATGCTCTCCCCAGCTTCCCGGCAGTGCTATATAGAGCTCAGGTGACCTCACCTAAGAATGACTGTTTTTGGAGGTGGAGAGATGATGTCACACCCCACCCCCTCCTCGTTTCCTATACCATTATACATAATATCTTTGTCAATACTTTTTTTTTTGCCCTTTAGAATTCCACACTGTTCAAGAAATCGTCAAATGCTTGTTAGTACATTCATCAGGCTGTTAGGTTTTTGACCCTAAAGTTGACCTTGGTTTGTTCTATGTGACCTTCACACCAATGTAAAATGTCTCAGTGTCACGCTAGGAAACTATTCTTGTTCATGTTGAAATCAGTTCAGTACAGCTTTAAACCGGAAACTGGTGCCCAGGCCTAATAGACATTTGTCAGTGCATACAAAGATGTAATCTTTACTGGCACTAACTAGTTGATATCTGTTAAGTTCGGTCTCAACTATTTTCTCTAGAAAAGCAACAGTTGTATGACACACTTTTTTTTTTTCTATTTTTCTTTCTTGCATGCATTGTTATATAAAATCTTGTTTTACCGTATTCTAAGTTTTTTTGATGGCACGACAATATATATTTTGACTGCTGCTGGGGGTTCTAGAAGTTTCCTTTTAGGATTGGGTGTTCTTCAAAGCCTAACTTCAGCCATTTATTTTGATGAAATAGGGAAGGGTTAGGCCTCATTCACAAAGGCGTGCAGAGACCTGTTCATGGGAGGGACAGTTTCTGCGTGTAGCCACCTGTACGGATGCACACCCATGGGCAAAGACAGTGTGTATCTGTACAGATGTGCAAGTTTGAGTCAGCGTCTAGCCATGTCCTGTCATAGAGATGTATAGGCAGCTACGCACATCACCAGACCCTTGGTGTAGCTCTCTTCACCGATGTGCACACTGTATATCTTACTTTTCACTTAGTCATCCTGCAAATACTTGTTGGTCCTGCCAGTAGCATCAACTTAATGCAGTTTTCTTTGAAGCTGTGACCGCAATGTTGCACTGCTCTTGAATGCAGTGCAATGTTGCCACTCATGTAGGCTGTGTGTGTTTGTACTACAGTGGGATGAGATGTTGCAGGGGCCTGGCTGTCAGCATTGTTACTGCTGGCTCACAAGCCTGTAGCTCATCAGTCGGCCCTGGGCCACACTCCCTGCTTACTGGGTTTGCAGCACTGCCTCTGAAAAATCCCTACTGTAGTCTTCAGTGCCTAGGAGGGATAACGGGTGAGCCGCAATTAAAGGAGACCTATGAGGTGAGTGCTTTTCACTCATCCTAATAGTTCTAGCCAACCTGTGACACTGAAACTGTCACAGGTCGGCTCAGTAGATCGGTAAGTGAGCGAACACATACCGGCGTTCGCTCACTTCTCGATCCTGTCATGACACAGGGCTGTGACAGGGAAGGGACTGGATTCCCCACTCCGATCCTTCAGCGCTGACTGGAGGAACGGACGGGGGAGGGGGAGGGTACAGCTGGCTCTGCCTCTAGATAGGCATAGCCAGCTGTCACTCACGCAGCTGGGCGGATCCAGACATAATTGTCGGGCTCCGCTTCAGCTGCGGCGTCTCATTATACCGCGAGATGTAGCTCGCTGTATACTGCGGTGTCTCCATATACCACGAGCTGTAGCTCGTGGTATACTCAGCTTAGGGTGACAGGAAGACGCCAGTTTGTGTCCTCCAGTTACCCTTAGAACTATGGGCAAAAACCCTGACCCCATAGTTCTCCTTTTTAAGGGAGGATTTATCTCGCTCGGGGAAGGTAATTAAAGTTTTTTTTCATGTGCACACACACAAGTAGCATAGTAACTGGATTTGCTAATTGTTTAGACCAGGAATGGCCAAATTATTAAGGTATTTGGGAGCCAGTCTGTCCAGTCCATGAACCATTTTTAGTTGTTAGATCCTTTGACAACAAGAGAGAACCTCAAAAGTTAGGCGCCATCTGTAATCTTTAAGTTTGCTACCTGGCTACTGGGATTTGTTCAGCCCTGGTTTAGACGGTCATACAGAAGCCTTTTATGTTTACCTTAACTACCTCCCGGCCAGCCGCTGTGTATACACGGCCTGCCGGGAGCTTCTTGGATGTAACTACTGAGCCACATGGTCAGCTTGCAGCTAATTTAATGATCTGAACCACTCTAGCATTACACTCCAGTAAATACTCTGTGACCTGCTGGAACAGGTATCTGGAGAAAGTTAATGATACTAATGTATGTTTTCTCCAGAATATTGCTTTTGAAGAGATGTTGTCAGGCATTGCACTAGAGTTCAATTTTCATGGTCATACTACCACTTTCCTGTGCAAGGTGTCTAAACATTCAGCCCATTAGGTACAAGAATTAAACCCATTTCTGTCAGTAGTGACCTCTCGCTAACAGCTGGTCTGATGCACCCCATCCACTTTTTTCTTCAATACAGTGTGCTGGGGTTGGGCAGTTACTCTGCTATGCCAGCACAGAGCACTGGAGGGAACAACAAGAAGCAGGGTTTCCATGTGGAGGAACAAAACTGTGCTTTAATTTTGTTAGACGTAAACAGGAACTTTACCCACAATTTAATTATCCCAAAACGGTTCCTTTTCAGCCTGGGTTCACACCATTTTCCAGACCAGATCTGGAACATAGTGCATTGCATTTTTTGCTGCTTTAAAATGGCCTTACAGGTGCGTTCCAGTACATTCCAGACCAGACAAAATGGGACAAGCAGTATTTTTTTTTTTATAAATCTTTTTATTCATTTTGCAGTTTATAATACAAATAAACAGGGCACTAACATAGTGCCTCAAGTACAAAATAACACACAGTACGGCATAACATATGCCCAAAATACACACACAGTACGCATAGACAATCCCCGATCAGCATCCCCCCCCTCCCAGGCACATTACGGATCCCTTATTCTCCAATACTCCTACCCACTCTCCAGGAACTCCCCCTCCAATGTATGTGTCATTACTTATTACTTTGTAGCATCTTCCTTAATGACAGTACCACGGGCAACCAACCAGCATAAAGGGGAACACTACGTTCACCGCCACTCACCCAGCCCTATCTCTGCCGAAAACTGGAGGATGTGAAGAGGAGACCGATGCACCGTCATCAGGAGACATACGTGCCCACGCCCCTCCAGGATTATCTACTCAGTTCCCAGCGTAGCAGTGGACTCTATCCAGCCAGACCAAATTTTGTCAAACTTTTGGGGGCACCCTCTGTTAGCATACGTAGCTTTGTGTAATGGTAGGGAAGCATTTACTATGGACTTCCAGGCTCCCAGGGTAGGTGGCTCCAGTTTCCTCCAGTGTAGAACCAAGACTTTCCTGGCGTAGAACAATAGATAGCTCAGGAGTGTGCGGGACGCCACTGAGGGAACAAGGTCATCTATGATGCCCAACATACAGGTTTTGATAGACATTGGAATTGGAGTACACATGAGATCCGTAACCACATCAGCTACCCCCCTCCAATATTCCTGGATTTTAGGACAGGACCATAACACATGTATTAGGTCAGCTGGTTCATAGGGTCACCGCCAACAGGTAGCCGTTTCAGAGGAACGCATCCTAGCTAGTCTAGCTGGCGTAAAATATGCTCTGAACTATTTTATATTGAATTAATCTGTCCCTTGCGGATATCAGAGTGGTCATAGGGGTGTCCCAGATCTCCTCCTCGTCTCCCTGATCCAAGTCCGGACAGTCATTCCTCCAGGCCCTCTGGCACCCCTGCAAGGATTCCCGCCCTCTAAGTGACAGCAGTTTGTATATTGTCGACAATGGTTTGACAAGCCCTTCCGTGCGGGTCAAGGATTCAATTCTAGAAACTAAGTCGTCACCGGAACACCCGCCAGGAGAGGGTAAGTGTAAAAACCCGATTAGGTCAACTGGGAAGCAGGATGGCTAGACGGATGATCGGAGCTGCTGCAATGGACGTCCGTTCAGCCTCACATCCTGGCCAAGCAGTATTTTTCTGGTCCGGAACCGAGTGCGCTGGTGGGAACAGAGGACAGAAATAGCATAGGGATACATTGGGATGCATTTTGGGTCTGGAAACGGTCTGGTGGTAATCTGGATGTGGTGTGAATGGACCCTAAGGCATGTCAACTGTCAAGATTGCCACCAGTGTGCTTATTTTAGCTCTCACTCGAACTCTCAAGCCGTCAAATGGCTGGTGTCATAGCTGATCACATGGGCAGCACCATGGCAACAGCAATCTAAATAGTGGGTAAGATGGCACCTTCCTTGGCTGTGAGGGATAGGAGGGTGCAGTTCTGCATTATCTAGTCAGAGCTTGTCAGTTTAAAATGTTGCTGATGGTTTAGGACAGTTCTTTGGAAAATAGTTTTAATAGAAATTCTGAGAGTGCTAATCATATATTAAATGTTTATGTGCCTGTTATTGTTTTCTCTCATTTGCAGGCAAACGGCTTGCGGTTGTGATATAAGGCCTCTCGTCATTGATGAATTCACATTTAAACAAGTGAGCTTTACATGTTTCAACCTCTCTGAGTCTTCCCGTTTGGGGTAGGATTGGTAAGTGCATTTATTTTTTAAATCTGGGTACTATAGTGTTTTTAATGAAATCAGCATTTAGTTTACAGACCAAACATTTATTGACTTGCTTTGAACCATCACTAGAAGAAAATGCACTTAAGGCAAGAGTCGTAGCAAGTTACTGGCTGCAGTGTTACATATAATTTGGCTATTTGCTGTGAGTGCTTCCTACCTGATCTGGATGCTGCTGTGGTCTGTGAGCTCAGGAGGGATGTGGAATGGTACAGTGCATTTTTATTTTTCTGGAAAGGTAGAGATCTGTTTAAGAAACACTTGCACTTCTAAATTTGCAAATACGCACGTGTATGTCACTCTGCTTCGTTATGTCCTCAATTTTTAAAGAACCAAGCATTTTGCATAGTGTTGCATGACAGAGGCACAAAATGGCCAAAAGTTGATTAATACGTGCTGGTTTATTGGGGTAGTATAAAGGCCAAAACCGTTCACTGGCAAACAAAACATAACCCTTGGTATGGCTTAATGTTGGTTAATATCATTATCAAGATAAGTAAGATTTGTTTTTTCCCACAGCCACAAACAGAAAAATGGTTCCAAATGGATTTCTCAGTTTTGAGGATGAACAGTTTATAGAATCATCAGTTGCCAAACTTAATGCCTTGCGGAAAAGTGGCCAATTTTGTGATGTCAAACTTCAGGTATTTACCTTACGTTGTAGATCTGTCGCATTATATTGATAAGATGGTATGGGCTTCAAGATGCCATTAATCCTAGTGCTGTAAATACAAAGCAGTGACGTTCTCAAAATTAGAAAGCATTTGGATTCTTTGGTTATGGGCCTCTATAGCCAAAAGATAAAGTCAGCATTATCCCCAGGAAAGTTTTAAAACCGGTTTATGTCCCCCCACTTTGAACTGAACGGTAAACACAAAATAGGACAATCTGTCGAATTAACATTCCCCAAAATGATGTCTTTATTGAGGGAATGTTAATAGACATTCCATGTTACTTTCAAGAGTGCGCCTGTTTTTGACACACGGTTACCAACAGCATTAGCGCTAAAGGTTGTGAATCCCACCTAGATGACCCTATTGCATACGTTCCTCTGAAAGTAGCATTATATAGCCTGAGAATACTTCTGGTAATTTGGAAATGCTCTCAAAGGGAAAATTGAGGGGAATTATAATTAGATGGGGTGTAAGCTGTAATCTATGTAACCTTTGAGGTCTTACAATAACATTGCTGTTGCCTTTCCAGGTAAAAGAAAAGACGCTTCCCAAACATTTTTTTCTTACGATGTCTCGTAAGAATGTGGTGAAGTTGTAGAATGTGTTGTGGAACAGGCAGACATGAGTTACTAGTACCCTCTTCTGCATGATACCTCCAGGACAGACCTTTTTTGTGGGGTTTCTTTCATTGTTTGTTGTCACTCAGGGAAAGTGTGAGTGCATTGGGGTTTTAACCATGGTGGGTAGAATCTAGTTTGTCAGGAATTTTTTTTTTACCTACTTTGACTAACTTAATACGTATGTTCTTGCTTCTATCAAATTATTTTCTTAAAAGTGACGGTAATTACAGGCTCCTTAATCCTACACAATAGGGACTGATTTGAGAAAAGTGATTGCAAAATGAAAGTTGTTGGCCACAGGCAACCAGGCAGGCTTGTCGTCTTAGTTGTTGAGATGTTCAACATAAACATGTTCTAATGTTTTTCTATTTACCTTTTCAAGGTTTGTGGCCACGAAATGTTGGCGCACAGGGCGGTTCTTGCATGCTGTAGTCCCTACTTGTTTGAAATTTTCAATAATGACAACGAGTCTCATGGAATATCTCATGTAAAGTTTGATGACTTGAATCCAGGAGCAGTAGAAGTTCTGTTAAACTATGCATACACATCACAGTAAGTAATCTATTTGCTGTATTGCTGTGCATGTAATCTATTTTTATTTAAAAGGCAGTGCTATAAGTGTAAGTTTACCTTTTGTAGAGTTTGTCAGTCTGTATCAAAGGCAAGATAGTAGAAATTTGTGAAGAAATGCTTTACATCTAAAATGAAACCTGATGCAAATTAGTCTAAGCATTGCCATGGTATTATTGTTGAAGACTATGTGCAAATAAGCAAGGTTGCTGATACAGATTGGGTTACCCAAGACCTTCCCAGGCACATCCAAATCTGACAGATGCTAAAGTTTGAGGACCACATATATTTGCTATATAATTGACCTCCAAAACTGGCAAAAGTGAACAGTTGTGGATTAAGCAAAGTACATAAAAACTAACAAATGTTCAAAACTCCTTACAACATAGAGTGCTAGTGCTAACTACCTGGGTGTTGGATTTTGGTGATTTCTGGTCATGCATCCCATCTCCTGAAGGACTGGAAGCTTTTTGTGCATCCAGAATTTCAAAAGATAGAGAATCGCGCGCACACACACAACAACCTGATCTGATGCAATTTTGACTTGTCACTTCAAACATTGTAAATGCAAAAGGCCTTGGCACCAATGAATACGTTATACTTGCACGCAAGCTTCTTCATTGCAGTTTGGGATCCCAGTTACCTTGTGGTAACTTGTTGGGAAGAATTGTTGGTGATTTCAATTATTTATGTTGCGTGTAGTGGAACCTGATAATGAAAAATTGGGTTGGCTCTGTTCTGTGTGTGATTTCCTTCCTTTTACCATTTTAAAATTATATAATGCACTAAAGTAAACATTTGTCTACAAATAAACTTCACCTGCATGGACCCCTTAAGGCAGGGATGGCCAAACTCCGTCCCTCCAGCTGTGGTGAAACTACAAATCCCATGAAGCACCTCTCTCCGGGAGTCGTGGCTGTGAGAATCTTGCAGAGCCTCATGGGATTTGTAGTTCCACCACAGCTGGAGGACCGCAGTTTGGCCATCCCTGCCTTAAGGGAACCTTGCTAAAACAATTTTGGCAGAAATCAGTGTACACCTTTTACATTTATTGTTGCACTTTATATTTGCATATATATGTATATTTTATTTTTTTCTTACAGGCTAAAAGCTGAGACAGAGTTGGTAAAAGATGTTTACTCTGCAGCTAAAAAGCTTAAAATTGATCGTGTGAAGCAGGTAGTGTTTTCAGTTTTGGGCAGTGATTTCTGTTTGTTGCAAGATAACACAATGGGGGAAACTCATGACAACTGGTGCAAACCGTTTTCTTATAGCAACCAATCAGCGGCGCTCTTCAGTTTGTTCAGTCCTTACGTTATACAGTTTTTAAGCTGTCTTTCAGTATGTCTTCTCTTGACTGAATCACTGACTTCCTCTTAATGTAAATCTTCACATTTGACAGACATTAGTGACAGCTGGGCGAAGTGGAAGGTACCATTGTGGGGTATTGTTTGGGTAGTTAACATCCAGTTATACTGTCCTCTGTAATAATACATGTCCTCACATAGCTAAAAAGTTACAGTTGCAATTAGAATGAGACTAACTGCTGCTACAGAAAGGACTTGCTAATGACTACATGGCCATGACCTTCCACCCAAACATAATACAAAGGTTTGTTGTTTCTGCATAAAAGTAATTTTATTTTTACATTTAAAGGTGTGTGGTGAATATTTATTATCCAAGATGGATGTGAAGAGCTGCATCTCCTACCGTAACTTTGCCAATGTGATGGGAGATTGGCGTCTTCTAAGCAAAATAGATATGTACATTCAGGAGCACCTTCTTGAAATCTCTGAACAAGATGATTTTCTTAAGCTGCCTCGACTTAAAGTAAGTACATGTGTTTCCTGTTTTATGAAGAAAACTTGAAAAGCAGAGAAAAATGGTGCAAAAAACTGCTGTAGCCGTGTTTTGTGGTTTTGTTTTTATTTTTTAACATACAGATGTGATTGAAAAGCATTTTTGGGCAGTTGCTATTAAGTAGTGAAAGGAAACCTTTCCTGGGAGAAACATGGATTCTGTAATTGCTTATATCTCAAAGTGCCAATCAGTGGCCTGGCTGTTCTACTAATCAATTTGCTTCACAATGTTGTCACTAACCCAGGCAAAGATGAGGGCTTTGAACCTTTCCTTTTGCTTCTCTAATTTGCAAATGCAGAAAGTAGTGAAGAGCGGTAATCATTATAGGGGATACTAACATTTTCAAAGATACTCTCCAATTACTAATTAATGAAAACCGTGTACATTTTTATTTTTTCTGTCTTTTTGTCATGGATTATTTTCACTTGTAGCAGGCTGCTTGTTGGGGCCCGCTATCGTTTTCAGGGTCCCTCG
>NW_017307383.1:300344-322587 GCF_000935625.1 Nanorana parkeri
AGAAGGTGCAGGCCTTGGACCACCGGAGGGACCAACGTGCCACACAATACACCAAGATGTATTGCTATAATTGGTCTGAAAATATATCAAGCATATAAAAATCTATCAAAAAAATACTTCCCTATCAAACCCAACCTACATATATATTAGTCAAGGTATCGCATATGAAAAAACTTTTGCAATAGAACAAGGTTGAGTATGAATGATTTGGGGAAGAGCGGTCAACCCATAAACTACAAATAATTATACTCTCTTAATTGGATGTCATGTAGGGCATTTATCTGCTTTAAATTATTTTGAACAATGTTCTTAATGGAAACACTTTTTTTTTTTTTACGCAGTAGAGAAGCAAGGATTGGCTGCAAATGAGCCTGGGTTTTTTTTTCAAGGTGCCACACAATACATGTACAGGTGTGCAGTATAAATATAAAACCTTTATTTCTTATAACAAGTTAAAAGCATATTAAGACACATATAAAGGCCATATCAAATAGTCAAAACACAGCAGATATGGGATGAACAACCATATACATATCTAATACCCCCATTCGGAAAATAGGTTATTCTGAGGTTCGACGCATTTCGCAACAAATGGCTTCTTCAGGAACCTTGCATACGCATCACTCCAATTCCAAACTACACAAGAGGGGGGAGAGAGGTTTGTCTCCATAGACGGCTCCCAATGAGGGTAATGGAAAATCAAACAATAATCCTCTTGAAGTTGTATAATATATGTGAATCAGCCAATATGAAAAAATACATGAAAAAACAGAGGGTGCCAGTCCATGTATAAGTAGTTCTAGTGAGAGTGATCTCTGGCTCCAAGCTCAATCTCTAGTATTCTCTTGCTAGAGAAAAAGGAAGGGACTGAGTGTGCCTGGGTCTGGAAGGTGGGGACTTTTGCGCAGTAGTCATGAACTTGCCAAAAACTTGTTTTTAGCCATACCTATATTAACATAAAATGTCCATGAAACATAAAACGTACGGAGCTGACAAACCATTTTTTTTTTCATTAGTTGGAAATAATGCTGGAGGAAAATGTCTCGCTGCCAAATAATGGGAAGTTATACACAAAGGTAATCAGCTGGGTTCAGCGCAGCATATGGGAACATGGAGAAAGCTTGGAGACTCTGATGGAGGAGGTTAGTGTTTCGAAGGATTGATGTGGTCAAATAGCAGTGCATAACTAATTCAAATTGTCCTTTTATAATAATCAGAGCCCAAAATAAAGAAAATTTCTGTTTTCAGTTGAAATCTGGTAGGTTTAAAGGTGAGATTAATTCTTATTTCCCCATAAACATTTATTCCTATTTTTTCGGTTTTTGTAAGTGCTAAGAGATATTTGTTTTGTCTTGAAAATCGCTGCAGTCGTTCATATTTTCTTTACAGGTTTATGCTTGAAATTATCGTTTTACGATGAAGCCTAACAGTTTTCCCTCCCCGTTGATTATCTTTCCGTAGGTTATTTTACAAAAGTAGGATTCCTGAAACTGAAGAACAATGAAGATACCTCAAGGTTAATTGAATCGTAATGAAGCACCAGTCTGCCCTAGCCTTCTAAGAAAATCCACTGTGGGCAGAGAGCCATGATGATGATTTAACAGTATTTGCCCCTTTTACAGGATCTGTGTGCATTGTACCATCTAAACATTACCATAGGAAATGCTCTATAGACCAAATAATCCTGCTAAAGTCTTAGACTTCATTCTAAGTTCACTCTTCACATATGTTTTAAGGGGTTATTTTATATATTTTTAATCGTTAGAGAATGTGGAAAAGTTTTATATCTTTTAGTTTCATATACCGACTTTCTTTTAAGCGTTTTTATGAAGAGAAACAAGTTTTGCTATCCTGTCACTGTGACCCATGAAAAAGCTCTACATAAAGGTGTGGATTGCTTTTGGGTCACTTTTCAGTAAACTTTACAGTAGTATACGTCAAATGTTGACAACTTCCTTTTATTTACTAGTTCAGCTCACACATCAGTATGCAAAGCAAGACTGAAACCAGCACACTTTATTTTTGGATGTAGCACTCATGAATCGTATTTGACATTGATGCTTTTCATTTTCTAAAATAATGCACATTATATTCTCAAAGTACTATATATTTTAAGCTTTGTGGTCATGTCTTCCAATCTATAAATCGGAGAAAAAGATGGCTAATGGAAGACCAAATAGAAGCTTATAGCAAATATAAGAATTTCTGAACCTCCTATGAATTTTCTGCATTCATGTATTTTAACTGATCGGGTCTTCATCTACATCATGAGGAATATAGCCAGCCGTGTTTAACAAGCATTTTATTGCCGTATAGTTTTGTGGTTTTTTAAAAAACAGTCAAGGCAATTATATTGTAAACCTGCAACACTTTGAAGTGCAAACAAATGGTAGCAGAGTCCTCAAAAACTGCATTAACTATAAGGTTACAAATTGCAACAATCCGTTACTATAGTTTGTATGTTTGTTTATTTTGATAAAATTTACATGATCAGCGATTTTTCCATTTAAAGGATATTTAAAGCCTCTGTTTTTTTTTTTGCATAGATCTACTGCTGGCAAGCAGTAGATCTATGCAAAAAGTGTTAAAAAAAACCTGCTTTAACAGAGGTTAATACTCACCTGTGTCTTCCCTGCGTGCTCCCGTCCGAAAATGTGAAGATCCTCTTGCGGCCGCAAAGCATCTTGGGGCGGGTGCATGCGTAGTTAACATTTTCGGGCCGGGAGACAAGAAGAGACGCAAGGTAAGTCTATGGACGCGTGCACCCACATGCAGACACCGTGGGACAGGAAGTGCCAGCAAGGACAGAGGAGTCAGCGCTGGATCAGAGACCCGCCGCAGCGCTGGAGGGACCAATGAAAACGACAGGGAAGAAGAAGTAGAATATCGGATTAAGAAACATAATTATCTTGATGTCATAAAGTGACATCAAGGTAAGCGCTTTCATTAACATTGGGGGGAGGGAATTTTTATTTTAAGGTCAATTTAATCTTGCCTCAAGGTAAGCTTGTATATGGAACCAGACCTACAGAAATCCAGAAAATTCTAAGGGTTCACAAACTCACCAATGTATAAGTGGCACCAAAGATTCCATAGGCTTTGCCTAAATATATACATATTCTCCTCTAAAAAAGGAGCAAACTTGTGTATAATTTCCATACTGGTGGTACACAAGATTAATGGAATATTTTCAGAAATGTGTGCACACTGATCAGAGAATTTTAGGTCTAACTATGATCTGTTTCATGTTCAAATTGGGGTTTTATTTGAGCCCTACCCTGACCATATTCTAAATGGGCAAAATGCAGTCGTGGCAGTCCTGAGAAATTGGTTTGTATCTTGGTGATGTAATGAAAACATTTCTATTGTGGTTTCCAGTGATTTTGGCTGTGGCCCCTTATGAAAATACACAAGGTTTGATATATATATATAATTATTTTTGTCATATAATTGTATTCAAAATATTTTATGGGGCCTCGCTGGTCTCAGAAAAATAACTTCTATTTAGAGTTTAAAGTCTCTGGAATTCTTGGGTTTTAGTGTTTACGATGCACTCCACATTGATCTTGCTTTATCACCGACTTTTCTTCTGTTTGTAACTACTTGTATGTGTAAAGCTGGCCATACACCTTACAACCATCGCAAGACTTTTGTCTTGCGATGGTTGCAATGTAATTAAAAAAAACGTACGATCTGCCCATCTTGGACAGGCAGATCGTACTTGCGATAATCTCAAGCCCGCCCCGCTGAGGGGCGGGCTTCCAATGACCGCAATGCTGAACGGGCAGTGTGCGCTTGCGCACACCGGCCCGTGCGGCAGTTATCTCACGATCATGCTACAAACCAGCCGAAAATCGTAGATTCTCGGCTGGTTTTCGAACATGCTCGAAAGACAAAAGTCGTGCGACTGTACAGTAGAAACGGTCGCACGCCTTCCACACACTTTGCGATAATCGTACGATCGCGGGATTTCCCGCAATTATCGTAAGGTGTGTGGGCACCATAAGGGTGATTAAAGTTAATTTAATTTGTAGATGGTTGCGTTTTCTCCATGTGAGATAATTGGCATACTTTTATTTTCTAATACAACTAAACCTAGCAGTCAGGCTTGTCTGACCTTCTTCTTTTTTTTTTTTTCGTTTTGCCTGGCTGCATTAAATGTTTTAAGTCCATTTCACAGCTTTCCAGGCCATTTCTAATGCTACAGTGTTTGCATTCAGATGCAGACAAATTATTTGTTGAATTTGTAACCTACATTGGAAAGGCTTTGTAAAATTACCTGTTCCTTTACAAAAGCATTTTGTATGTGTTTGCATATTTTCCCAGCCCTTTCTTGCCTCACATTGGGAATTTCGTTTGTGCAACAATATAAAAGCTGTATCTGTTATGGAAGATCATGTGCTTTTGATTTTAGATAAAAGTAATGCATTTTGGTCCACCTTTTTGCCTGCAGATAGACCTTTCAATGTTTTAGAAGCCCTGGGCTGTATTTGTGTTACTGTGTGTATATCTATTATTGCGTCTGTACTGTACAATTTCCACTTGAATATTACCGAACAGTGGCACCTCTTCAGCTGTCTCCTACTTTGTGGAAAAGGAAGACTTTGATGCGAAGATCTCTGTGATGCTCTGCAGTAGTTTTTACCTCCCAAAATGGATACTAAAAATGCTTTGAAGATAACCAGAGTTGGAATTTTCTGAGGAACTCGTTTTTTGGGGCTAGTATCCATATGGCTATTTGTTCATTCTTTTACAGGTACAGACGTTGTATTACTCCGCGGATCACAAGTTGCTTGATGGACATGGGCTGGACAAACATAATGACATATTTGCTGGTGACGAAGATGGTTTACAGTTGGTTCAGGTACAAGAACTTTTTTTTTTTTTGGGCCTAGTAGATTTTATTAGAAAGCCCAAGTCGAACTTAGAATGTCATCACCAGGCCCCACCCAATAAGAGATATGGGATACGGAATGGGGGTATAGTCGGCTGGCCATTGTCTGAACTCTGCAGGACCAGGTTGACAAACGGACCGCCCAGCCCTGTAGATTGAACAGGAAAGTAGCACACCAGTGTAATCGTCAACACTCTGCTGTCAGTTTGACAGCCGGCCCCACTCTTTATCAATAGCGATGGAGGATATTTTAAGCGTGTACTGCAAGATTGTTTGAATACATCTTTAAGAGGATGCCTGGCAATGGGAACCCACAAATTTATAGCTGTACTAATTCCAGCGTTAATTATTGTGACATTGAGGTTTTTCTTGCTTATTGTGCACCAACAGCCATTGCAGCACATTCTGGCTTTCAGCACAAGGGGATTTCCATTTTGGGGAGGGCGGGGGGGGGGGAAGCATTGTGTAAACTATGGAGATGTAAAATGTTCGAAAAAATACTTGTTCTGTGCTCAGCAACGGTATATATAACTCTCAGAATTGTCTTTTTGTTATCAGATTGCAAGTCTAACATAACAGCCCTTGTTGTTATTTTACTCTTGTAATCTGTTGAATCAAATGGGATCCGTGGCGTAATGGCACATTTGGAAGGCACTTTCTGTAAAAATTGTGGTGCAGTTTTAAATGCATTTTACGCTGTCACCTGTGTCCAATATTAATTTCTGATGTTCAGAAAAGGTTCTTTAGATGCAGTCATCACTATTAATTTCATCTTCATTAAAAAGAAAAATGTAATAGTTCATGGTCCATTCCCAACTCTGCCCATCATCCACTGTTTTCCACACTTGTTTCTTAGAGAACAGGTGTGTTCTTGTTTCATTTGTGATTCTGTAAAGACCTGAAAAATGATGCATTGTACATAAGGCACATTTATGCATTCCATTGTTTTACTACTTATTCAGGATTTATATAACATCAACAGTTTGCACAGTGCTTTACAAAACTGAGGGAGACGATACAATTTCAGTACCGGAGGTAGGAGTGCCCTGCTCGTGAGAGCTTACACTCTAGTAATAGGGGCAAGTGATACAAAAAAATAACTGTTTGGGAAGAACTGAAAGTACTGTTATATTGAGGTGGAATAGGCCTCCTTGAAGAGATGAGTTTTCAAGGATCGCCTAAAGGTGGACAGAGTAGGAGATTGGCGGACAGATTGGGGTAGGAAGTTTCAAAGGATGGGAGACACTCTGGGAAAAATCCTGGAGACAAGCATGCAAGGAAGTGACTGGAGAGCAGGAGGTCTTGGGAAGAGCGAAGGGGGAGGTGTGGGTGATGTAGGTTGGTGCGGAGTTGTAGATTGTTAGTATTTAGAATTTTATAAGATGGGGAAGTGGGAGCGATTGGCAGAGGGGGGTGGCAGACAGTGATCGGTTGGTAAGGTGGATTAAGTCTGGCAGCAGCGTTCATGATGGACTGAAGTGGGGGGATAGCGTGCTTAGTGGTAGGCCAACAAGGAGGGAGTTACAGTAGTCAAGGCAAGATATTACAAGGGATTGAATTGGAAGCGTTGCAGTATTATCTTTAAAGAAGGGACACATTTTGGGAATGTTAGCGGTTGGGTCGGCAAGATTTGGATAGTGAATGGATGTGGGGCTGAAAAGAGAGCTCAGAATCAAGGATTACTCTGAGCTCCCTGGCGTGACGGGAGGGGTTGAGTGTCGTGTTGGTGATTGTGATGAAGAAGTTGGGAGGGAACACGGAGAGGAGGAAATATTAGAAGTTCAGAGAAAGTGGTGTGACATCCATGTTGATATGTCGGTGAGTAGATTAGTGATGCATGAGGAGATGGAAGGGGTGAGCTGTGGGGTATAGATATCTATCTATCTATCTATCTATCATCTATCTCCGGGTGTTGGTATTGGAAGCCATGGGAGGTTATCAACTGACCCAGGGAGGTGGGGGCTCAAGGATAGAGCCTTGGGGGACCCCCACTGATGGAGGAGAGGAGGAATTGGATTTATAGGTGACAGTGAAGGTGCGCTGGGCTAGGTAGGAGGTGAACCATGAGAGAGCAGAGTCTTAGAGCCCAAGGGATTAAAGTTTATTGAGGGGTGGGTGGTCAACTGAGTAGTGACCTTTGGTTTTACTGCTCTCTGCAGTTTTGTCCTTTTCTAGCATGTATATCCTTCGTAGAGCTAATTGGTACGGCATGTAAAACGCACAAAACTGCAACAAGTAAAAAAATTAGATGGGAATGGGTGCTAAGGTCCCATTTAGGGAAATTTGGTACTGCTACAAGGTAGACATCCAATTACCCTCTTCATCCTTCTCCTTATTAAATATTGGATTGCTTTTACAGAAGAAATCTCCTCGTGAAAGTGACAAGCACATGAGCAGTGGTTCCTCTGGAGTTCCTTCACCTTCAATTTTTGCAGCACCAAACCCCAAACATGAGTGGAACATAATTGCATCAGAGAAGAAGTCAAGTAAGTAGAGTATTGCTGCTGTTGTGTGATACTCCTCCTCCCTCCTCTCCTTTCTCCTTTTCTTCTTCCTTTACCAGTTAAATACATTTTCAGTTTCAGGAATCCTACTTTTGTAAAATAACCTACGGAAAGATAATCAACGGGGAGGGAAAACTGTTAGGCTTCATCGTAAAACGATAATTTCAAGCATAAACCTGTAAAGAAAATATGAACGACTGCAGCGATTTTCAGGCATTCAGGAACAGTCGGGTTATACTGCCACCTTCAGGAGGTTAAAATACTGGCAAACTAAAAAGTTGTAAGCCAGTAGAAACCATCTTCTACCCAGCATGCCTCAGTTTTTTGTTTTTTTCCTAGTGTTCTAGGAGGTTGGGCACCTTTTTTCTTCAGTTTTGCTTAAAAAAAATTATATCGATCCGTGGAGCCAACCTGAAATGTGACCTTCAGGCCCTGGCTTTGCATTGTATCGCTTTCCAGGCCTATGTGTACTGTGATCCCTTCAGTACCCTCATCGGTGTCTACTGCCTGGGTTTCTCTGTACTTGAGACCTTGCCAGCAATTCGGCCTACTTCCATTCCTGGTTTTCTGATGCATCATATCTTCCCAGAGTACACAGCTGACCACAACCCATATGCTTATTTTCATTGTGGGGGCATTTACAAGGAACTGGCATCTGTAATCCAAAATCTAAGAACTTTTTTTATAGGGTCTTTATCATCGGAGTCTGCCTCAGTTCTGTCAGATGTGGTCAAGGCTAGGGATGTCCAGATTAACATTTTTCAAGTGTAAGTACTTTCCCTCAGGTACTTGCCAATACCAATTATGATTTTAAAGGGACAAGTGCCATTTTTTTCAAAACAATACAGACTAATATTTTTTGGGCAATTTATTTATAATTATGAAGAACTGTAACTCAATCCATGACTATACTTTCCCTGATACAAAAAATAATTTTAACCAAAACCGTATTTGACCATGCTAAGAAGTCCTCATTGGTCACAGGGGATAAAAAGCACCTAATGTGATATCATTCGGAGGTGACAGGCACTCTTTATGAGCCTGCCGTCCAATACAGAAGATACAGCACAATGCGGTGCTGTATTTTCTGTACAGCTCCATTTGTGACAGCTGACACAGGAAGCACTGCGAGTACAGCGCTCCTGTGTCACTGATTGCAGAGCGGAGAATGGACGTTCTCCCTGCTCTCCATCCTAAACTGCTTTTCTGTTGTCCAGGGTCCCCCAGAAGAGCAGGGGAGCCTAAAAACCATGAAAGGGCAGGACCATGAGGGGTGGACGGACCTTTTGAGGGGAGTGGCTGGTGGGGTGGACGGACGAGCAGACTGCTATATATATGATCCGGGTGGAACACTTGTACAAGCAGCCCAAACCTATTTAAAGCGCTGGCATTTGCACTATTTATAGAGGCATTTTCATGAGTACAAGTATTTATGAAAATGCTCTATATCGGGGCATCCATAGTCAGCGCTGTCCCATGTCCATTCTGGACTGTTGTAGCTGTATGTGCTCAGCCGCTAGTGCATTCTACCTACACAGGTAGAATGTAGGTTGAAGTCCCTGGCATGATCCATCAGTCTTTTAGGGTGGAAGGGGTGGTCTCTTACCCCACCCCAATCTGAGGGGACTCCAGTTGCAGAGATGTATACCTGGGGTTTAAGCTTCCCCAGAACAGTTGGTCCCAGTTTCCTCTAGAGATCTTACTGTGAGGTGGTTCCCTGACCTGGACTCATTTGGACACCACATAGTTGTTAATGTGATTTCACTGGGGGACCCGAGACCATGGGAAAAACGGCTCAGCCATAGAGCCTGTAAAGCAGACAAGAACGTCCGTTCTTCGCCTGCTCTGTGTGATCTGAGACCGCAGCGCTGTAATCACAGCGCCACCGGTCATCTGTCAGGAACTGCACAGAACATATTTTCTGTGTTGGAGGGCAGGTTCCATAAAGAGAACCTCTCACCTCCAAACTATCACATAGGGGACTTTAAGCCCCTATGTGATGGGAATAAAATTAAGTGGTAAAAACAAAATTGTAAAATAATAAAATATATAAAAAAATGATTTAAATTAAAACAATTAAAACCAGCCCTGCCATCTGCATGCAAATGAATGCACGCGTAGGACATTGTGCGTTGACTGCTGCCGCCATTCCATTGTGGTAACCAGGTAGCAGAACTCTTTATTCACTCACTCACTACGTGCATTCAATGGTAAGTTCACTTTCCCAGGTAATATGGAATTACTCGATTAAATCTGGCCCAGTCTCTCCCAACTCCCCCCCGTTATACTTGCCTTTCGGCCAACAATCCCGAATAAAAATTTCCTCTGACCGGCATTGCCGTAGGAGAACATGGAGCCAGCTTCCCGTGCAGCAAGTGATTACCTGCCTCCTGGTTTCCTGATTGGCCAGGAAGCAGGCTCGTTGCTGATTGGCTGGAAAGCCGCTTCCCAGCCAATCGGCATCAAGCCGGCTTCCCGGTCAATCGGGTCATTTACTGCTCCAAGCCAGCGGAAGCACCGGTATTGGGACTTAGTATCGGCTAGTACCGAAAGCAAAATATCGGTACTCAATACCGAAAAACCGGTATTGGTGCATCGCTAGTTTTCATTAAAACAATTTTTTTGTATTAGGAGGAGTAGATTGTCATGAAGGAAAAGTAGATTCGGCCCCCGCTTTAGCCCTTGGACAAGTAGTTTTTTTTTTGTTTTTTTTTTTATTTCCACACCCCTGATCACTGCATGTGGTAAGTGAAGACAATTAATGAGTTGTACATTTAGAAAAGCACAGAATACAGTTCATGGAACATACAATATACACTGCTCAAAAATTAAAGGAACACTTTTTAATCAGAGTATAGCATCAAGTCAATGAAACTCCTGGGATATTGATCAGGTCAGTCAAGTAGCAGAGCAGTTTTATCTCCTCCCTCTCTCGCTCTCCCTCTCTCTCACTCTCCCCCCTCTCTCTCTCTCTCTCTCTTCCCCCCCTCTCTCCTCTCAGTATTCATAGTGGCAAGGAACCCCACCTCCCTTTACAGTCTGCCGCTCTTCTGGGGGACCCAGGACCAACCAAGGCAATGATTTCAGGTTGGAGAGCAGAGAACGTACATTCTCCGATCTGCTCTGTGTGATCAGTGAAACAGGAGTGCTGTACTCAGTGCTTCCTGTCACAAGCAGGCTGTACAGAAGATCCAGCACAATACCGTGCCAAGACTTCTGTATTGGAGAGCAGGCATAAAGAGAACCTGTCACCTCCAAACACCATCAGATGTTGATGAGGGACAAGTAGATTGGGCTCGGGTTTAGTCCTTGGACAAGTATATCATTTTGTGTGATATATCAATTATTTTTTTTTACATTTCTACACCCCTGGATATAAATCATCATTGCACCTCTACATTACCACATTAAATACTAACCACTTAACAAATGTGGGAATTGTTTGAAAGAAAAACATGCACGCACACATACAGCTCCAAAGATTCCAGTAATTCTTGAATTTTCCAGGATGGGGTCGACTTAGGCTTGTTCTCGAGTACTTGTAATGTGTACACCTAAAGCGCACAAAAGTGGTGGCACCATGGGACCTTTTGAATCATTGCGGGAAACTCCTGAAAGATTTTGACTGCCGTTCTTCTAGTAATGCCATTGACTATGTGGGTAGGGGATTTAAAAGCATCATCTATAAAAGAGCCTTTTTGACAGTGCTTCCTGTAAGAATAGATCTGAAGCCAGACCCAGTGTACCTCCCTAAGGTGGTTTTAAACATTCTATAGATCACAGGAGATGGTGTTTTTCCATTTTTTTGTGATAATCCTGAGTAACACTTTTCCTCATCTCCCGTACCCCCCCGGCCCCCTTTTTATTTATTTTTTTATCGAGCTGTATTGCTATCTTTCTGCATTACCAAGAAATGTTTAAAGAAAAGCTATGCTAAAAGTTCTGTGCTTGTTGTTTTTTTTTTTACAGATAAATCCTACCTGTGTCTGGCTGTCCTTAACAGTACATTAAGTGTGATCTTCTTGCATGGGCGCAACACCCCATTGAGCTCCCCATTAAATACTCCACGTCTAATGAAAAGTTTAAGCCTTGAGATACCACCTGATGACTCGACTGACAAAATCATGTCTCCAATGCATTATGCACGTTCTGGTCTGGGGACCGCAGAACTGAATGGCAAACTTATTGCAGCAGGTAAGTGGTCAATAGAGACTTTTCAATGCAAACTTCACTGTTGAGGAAAACAATGTGGAAAATTGACAGGTCTGGGTGTCTTATTTGTGGGTCTGTTTTCGATACAGGTGGTTACAACAGAGAAGAGTGTCTGCGTACAGTTGAATGCTATGACCCAGAGAGCGACTCCTGGACATTTCTACCTCCGATGAAAACACCTAGAGCTCGGTTTCAAATGGCAGTTTTAATGGTATGTGTAGGTTTCATCAGCTTTTTCTTTTACAAATCACACCATCAGTTTGTTTTATTAATATTCATGCAGACATTTCAATCACATTGCTGAAACATAAGTTACTCCACTTGCCTTGCCTGAGTTTAACCAAAATGGCTTCCCCTCCTCTGCAGGCAGCTGGGAATCTTATTAGACCTCTTTCGTATGGTATAAAGTTCACAATATGCATTTTATGAAATTGTTTCATAAGTGATATGGTAAATGTACTTTCTAAATAAAACCTGGTTTTATTTGTCAAACTCATTAGGATGAGCTGTATGTTGTTGGAGGATCCAATGGCCAGTCTGATGATCTCAGCTGTGGAGAGAAATATGACCGTAAAGCCAGTGCATGGAGACCTGTTCCTGAGCTGAGAACAAATCGTTGCAATGCAGGTATGAATTTTGTTTTTGTAATTTTGTACAGCATCAAAACAACTATTAACCTCTTCGTGACCAGTGACGTACATAGTATGTCACTGGCAGCAGGCCCTTTTAAACAAGCTGCCGGGACTCTATTTACATTTGTAGAGCCGGCGGCTTAAGGAAAAGTATGTATGTGTATTAGGGCAGCAAGCAATGATTATTTTCATAATCGATTACTTGGCCAATTATTTTTTCATCATATAAAAACAAAAATGAAATACCATCCTTTATTTCAAATAAAATACACAATTGGAGTGTTACTTGCATACAGAGAAATGATTTGCAACGCACTGCACCTCCCGCAGCAGAATTTGGCAGGCCAAAACCGAAAATTGCTTTTTCCCACCCTTTTTTTTTTTTTTTTTTTTTTTTTTTTTTTTTTTTTATTTTTTTTTTTTTAATGTATTAGACATTTTAATTAGTTTCATGAACTTTAAAATGAGGCCTACTGAGGCAGCTGAATGTAAATGCAGATGGTGCTTCATCAGTTTCTTTCCTGGCCACAGCAGCCAGAAAAATGTCTGGAACCAGAAGTGATGAAAGCCTCATCTCTTCCAGATTTGGTAATCTGAGAGGAGATCAGCCGCTGAAAGTGTGCTACGCTCCCTCCAATGTAGCCGTAAACACTCGCCGTTCCGGTCCCAGACCTGCACAAGTGGCAGCGGAGCTCGGGATAGCTGCCGCCCTTTCAGTACCGGCTGTACAGCCTCTCTGATCACTTGTATGTGACAGTCAGGAGCCGGCCGAAGAGCACGGTACCAAGATCTGCACTTAGGACCACGATGTGTATATATTCATACGGTGGTTCTAAAGTGGTTAAAAGGAAAACTGTAACCGTTATACCTGCACACATTACACTTGACCTCGTTTTATGCTTTTTGTCTGTGTGAGATCTATGGGGTAGCCTTAGATATTTTTGGTAGGATTAGGATTGCTTGAGGGTTCCAGTTAGGTGTTTTTTTTGGTTCATGGATTTATTACAATTTAATGCTTTCGCTGCCATGTGAAATTTGTTAGTTTACACTCGTGCTAAAATGCATGTTATTGGCATGAAGAATATTTACAACGTCCCAAAAAGATGTATTTTATGAAATGTATATATTCTAGATTTTTGTAAAGTGAATCTATAGAATAACAAGTTGATTATTGCCAATTATTATTTTGCACAATATTTGCGTAACGGTATGAAATCTATAATGTTTTAGTCCTTTCTGCAGTGTGTGGAAGTGATCGGGTGGCTTTATAGCTGCCCTTATCACTTTCACAATAAAGCCCAGAGGTTCTGAAGAGCCAGTGTTCTGGTACTTTAGGGGCCGTTTAATGCAGGATAGCTAGATACTTGTGGAAAAGTTGTGGTGTGGTGAAAAAAGTAGTGTATGCTCTGCTATCTTTCAAAGCAATGGCAACACAATGCACCTAGCGCCCGGTAACACGCGATAGATGCTTTGTATGATAACATGCATTAAATGCATGGTATCATGTGATTAACACACTGCTTTGGTGTGAATGGGCCCCAAAATGCCCATTTAGAAACCTGCAGAGTGGCAAACCTTTTCAAATAAAATAAAACTCTCCATCACAAAGCTTGAACACTAGGATAAGGATTTTTCAGCTAGTCCATGCTGACAGGGCTCATGATTTGCAATGAATGTACATGTCCCTAAGATCCTACATTATAACTTGCACAGGAACATTACTGTCCTGAAGGAAGTTTGCCGGATTATATTAAATTATTTGCATATTTGTGTTGTAAATTTATTTTCCCCCTGCTACAGTTTTTTTTATTTTTTTCCTTTTTAGGCGTTTGTGCCCTCATTGGAAAGTTATATATTGTTGGAGGGTCAGATCCTTTTGGCCAAAAAGGACTTAAAAATTGTGATGTGTTTGAACCCTTGACAAGGTCATGGACGAGTTGCGCTCCACTCAATATCCGTACGTGTTTTTAATATTTTACATGATTGTTTGTTTATTTTTTTATCCTTTCTTTTAGTTTTCTGAAGATAATTCATTATGGGGTTCTTTTCTGTACTCGTCAGCGCCATCTAGAGGTGCTAATGTTGTGTGAACAAGGCAGAATCTTCATAAATGAACCCGTTTTCTCCCACTGTTGAATGCATCTGTAGTGAACACTGACAAAATTCTAAGTAGTCATTTTAGAAGGCGTAAAAGCTATTTTTATGGACTCCATTATTTAAATCCTACAGGAAGGCACCAGTCTGCTGTTTGTGTGCTGGACAATCATATGTACATCATTGGTGGTGCAGAATCATGGAACTGTTTAAATTCAGTAGAGCGGTACAATCCTGAAAATGATACCTGGACCCTAGTAGCACCCATGAATCTTGCTCGTCGTGGCGCTGGAGTCGCAGTTTATAATGGTAAAAACGTCTTTTTTTTTTCCGATATATACTGTGTGAATAGGTATATATACGTAACAAACATAAGTTTTCTCAAATTCGACTGCAAAAGTGGAAATACACTTTAAGGTATAAAGCAAGCTTCTGTATTTAAGGTTTTTTGTACTCTTGTGCTTCAGCTTTTGACATAACGCTTATTTTTTAAATCTGTTTACAGGTAAACTTTTTGTAGGAGGTGGTTTTGATGGCTCTCGTGCACTAAGCTGCGTAGAAACGTATGATCCTGTGAAAAATGAGTGGAAGATGGTTGGAAGCATGAATTCTCCAAGAAGCAATGCTGGTTTATTAGCTATAGGAGACAACATATTTGCCGTTGGTGGATTTGATGGAAATGAATTTTTGAATACAATTGAGGTTTATAACACTGGCATAAATGAATGGAGTGCATACACCAAAATGTTCAGATCTAAAACTTCGTAGATCTTTCTTTGTACAGTATGAGGAGTGACCAAAAAGTAAATAGAATGGCATATTATACTATTAACATGCTCCTTTTTTTTTTTTTTTTTTTTTAGTGGGTTTTTTTTAAATAATGCATCTTTAATCTTTGTAATCCAGCCAGATGTTGGCAGCAAATGTTTTCCCTATGGAGTTACCCTGAGATGTTTGAACACACAAGCCATACCCTTTGCTTATGCTCTGTTGTATTTTACATACCTATCACAGCTTCATTTGCACAGAAGCCTGTGGGCCCATTAACAACACAACGCCCTGTGCTGCAACACATGCGTTCTTGTGTGCTGTGGTGCATTCAATTTAATGGGCAGCAGCACCAGGCGTACACACAGCAACTCACCATTGTGTATTGAGGTTTCGTTCAATCTGAATGGCAGCACATTACATAACGGCTTACACTACTTGACTATAGAAATAAGGCAGTTTCACAAGTAGCAAAGATCAATTCTATAAACTTATTGATCACCCCTCGTACCCTCAAGTGTCGTGGTGTTCTCTTGCATCAGCAGTTTCCCTATTGTATATTTGATTTGTAAATTGTTTGGCTTGGATGCACATTAAAAGAGGTTCTTCAGCTGGAACTGGCATTTATTAAGTGAGGTGCGCTGCTTTTGCATGTGTAGTTCCTATTTATGGGGTGCTGATGTGTGTGTTCCCTTCTGTGGCATACTGGGGCCTTATTTGCAGTTTATTTGGCCCACTAACGTCAGGCTAAGAAGACGGTTGTTTGTAAAGGTGCCCATACACCTTACGATTATCGGCCGAATTTCATTTGTGATCGCATTTTTGTCCAATATTCGTAAGGATGAAGGGCAGTGAAGAACCGCAAATACTGAACAATCGTACGACTTTTGTTCCAGCAGGTTAGAAAACTTCGGTTGATCGTATGATTTTTGCAAGGTTAATGGCGTTTCCGTACGTATAAAATCGTACGATTAACACTGCTCATGCGCAAACCAAACTCTGTGCGATGAACGAAATTTGTCCAGGTGATTTCTGCTAAAGGCCGCTAATTGAACTGTGCGATGGTCAAGGCAGGATGACCATATGAAAATCGTCCGATGATTGCAAGGTGTGTGGGCAGCTTTAGACTGCTAACTGGAGAACCTCTTTAAGTAGTTGTGTGCTTACTGCGAGATTACATTGACAAGGAATTAAAATCAGTTGAGATTTATTTTTCCAATCATCTGCAAATAGTTTATGTACTGTATATATTTAAGATGAATTCTTGCACTGAGTCGTAAAATTCCAATCAATAGTAGTTTGTAGAAGGTGGACATTTTTAAATGTATGTGAGTGATCTGTGTATTTTTCTCAGTACAGAAGCCTTATTAAAGTTTGAATAAGACGGATATTTTGATTATAAAGTGCGGGAATGCCAAAACAGTAAATATTTTCAGACTGCCTTTTTATTACTTTTTGTAAGCCAACAATGAGGCACAATTAACATGATCGCTAAAGTTTGTTTTGTGTAATCTTTGAAAGCATTTCTTCTGAAGGCTTTTCCAATCAGTACATTACATACTGTGTATTTTAAGTATTCTGATTCTCTAATACTCGAGGTAAGATTCTTTTCCATTAATATTTTCCACTGACTTAGGAGGTAACGGCATATTTATTCTTTGGCGGTTTTTGCAAGTAGATGAATTTATTAAATCCGGCAATCCGCCAATATTAATTTTTAGTGTCTAAAAAGCCATTTTCTGTATTGTCTGTAATATAACTTTTTTCTATCACTGTATTGTTCACAATTCTTAAATTGGATAGTTAACAATAAACTGATCCTTTTTCCATCTTCGTGTGTTGTGGTTTTTTTTTTTTATTCTTTGTTTAGGCTTAGATACTAAAAGGCCTCCTTGCAGCCTTCTGTTTGTTAGCATAAACCTGGATACTTATTACAAGACAAAAACAAGAATTGTTTGCAGTTTGATGGTAATTTGGAAATGGGGTAAATTTTATGAAGGACCTGCTATATTGTAGACAGCCAATAGATTAGGTTTTGGATTTAGCTAACACTTTAAATAATTTACAATCTTGTTGCAGTTAGAGTTGAAATTCGAATGTTATATAATAATGAAAGTACCAAGATAGAAAACGACTCCACCATAAACTTAACTAATAATGGATCTTTAATATTATTGCTTCTAAACCTGTATATTTATATACACACTTTATATCGCTGACATTGGATAACCGATGTAGTAGTATACGAACAGACCGCACTATCCAGAGCGTTAATAAGCCTACGGGTGAAACATGTGAGAGGTTGTAGTTGGTTGGGGGTGTGCAGTGCTGGCATTTGTTGCTTTATACACTCTTTTCACTGTTTTTACTGGATTTCCTATGAATTTCAATAAAGTCTGAAGTATTGGAATTCTCTGGATAGTGCGGTCTGTTCGTACTCTACTACATACCAAGGTGGAGACGCACCTATTGAAAATATACTTTTGCTATCTTACTCCGGGCTTGAGAAAGAGGCACAGCCCTGAAACGCGTAATCGACTGCTGTTTGACACCCCCCTCACCGCTTAGCCCCGTGCTCGCTCCTAAGAACATCCCTCACTCACTGTTTGCTGACAGTGAAAGAATCACCGCAGAGCGGCTTCTTTGCCTCTTAGGTTTTACAGCCAACAGGACTCAGCCTGGCCAGCTGTTTCCTCACAGTACCCGACAGGACCAATACAACTAGTACTTAGCCCGTTCCCAGACATGGCTACATGATGCCACCTCCGGCCAGCTGTAACTCTCCCTGCGCTGTAGTCACAGGAGCCGAACGTGACTGCAAG
The DNA here is from genome assembly GCF_000935625.1 of Nanorana parkeri. NCBI lineage: Eukaryota > Metazoa > Chordata > Amphibia > Anura > Dicroglossidae > Nanorana > Nanorana parkeri. The sequence goes on from NW_017307383.1 coordinate 318,271, forward strand.
CCACCATCTATTCATTAGCAGAGACTCACCAAGTCCATAAAACCAGTGAGTCACCTCTTCTTAGTTCTGCACATATGTGTCACATTCCAATTAATTCATAAACTGATTTATTAAGCATTTACAATTGTGGGTAGTAGCGCTTCTATATTTTTGTTCTATCTACCTATTGGACCAGCACCTGGGGAGTCCTGATGGTGGCTAAGGAATTGGAGCGGTCAGATTTCTTTTGGCTCTACATTGGAAAACCGATGCCATATGAAGCTTACGGTAGCAAAGATATAATCTGTGATATGTTGTCGTTTTAAGGATCCAAATGGTAGTAACAGATTTGTTCCCAGAATAGATCTAAAAATGGACTTAGGAGCCTGGATAGCAGTTGCTAAACAACTTCAGCTGTGGTGGACAGATCTGTTTTGAACAATGGTTTGATTTTTCCCAGAGCTTTTTTTTTTTCTCTCTATTGTGTTCAGAAATTATGTAATTAGGTTAATACATTACAACGTTATCAAAATTTTTAGTTTTGAATAAAAAGGTCAAGGGCTGGAACTTCTGTTTACCCTAAAGGCTAACTCCGAGCACAATCATACCAGAATTTATGAGGTTGAACAGTGCCTTTGCACTAAAGCCAGCAATCAGCACTGCCTTCTCCCCGCAAATCTTGTGTACATATGGGACGAAGTATAACTCCCTCTGAACCCCACTCCAGCTATAAGCACTTCAGATCTCAGACCTGAGCACTGTGGTCACATATGCGTTCCCCTCTCCTGCTCAATCAAAAAACTGAGGCTGTTTTCTTTGTGTTTGGCCAGGAGGAGTGGGGAGTAGAGCATCATGTCTTTGTCCTACAGTCTGGGGGTTTAACACCTCTCTTGGCTGTTGCATGATAGTCAGGGGAGTCTGTAGGTAACATATTTGAGGAAGTCCCTTCTACAGTCTCTGCAGACTGCCTCAGCAATACACTGTTGCTGTGGGACAAGTTGATTATGTTTGCTGAGCAGACTGAATTGTCCTGCCCCTGAGGATCAGCTAGTTCCTGCATTCTGAACAGGACTTTTTTTTTTTTTTTCCCCATCTACATATATCCTCTGACCTTGACAATAATTGCTCTGGTGACCCTGGGATCTCTGCTCAGCGGAGGTCGTTCTTTCTGTAGCACTTATTCCGTGTCTGTCTTGCAGACTTGAGAGATGTGGCTTTCTGGTGATTTTCTTTTGGGCTAATTCAGGTTAATATACCTTACTGAGCCAGTAAAGTTCCAGAATGTTGCTTCATAAACTGTCTTATCACTATTTATGGGAGTAATCCTATAAATCTGCTTGTAGGAAGGACAAGCTTTCACCCGCCCCTTGACACCACTCGAACAAGCCAGGGCCCATTAGCAAAATCTTTATCCTTTTGCTACCAAACTCTGCTATCCTCTGACTCGACCGAGCCGTTACACTTCATAGAGAGATGGGAAACAGAGCTAGGGACGCAATTTACACCCCCCAGAAAAGACCAAGAGAATGCAGCTATCCCTGAAGGCATCCATCTGCAATAAGTACCAAGAGTCAGGATATAAGATTCTGAGGAGATGGTACAGACTACACCATATGTATCCCGCCTCGCTGGATGTTTGCTGGCGATGCGGTGCACCAGATGCAGACATGCTCCATGTCTTCTGGTCCTGCACGAAACTGGCGCATTTTTGGTCCCAGGTGCGACTTATATCTCCAAAATTCACTGATCGTCCGATTCCGGCTGATCCAGCCTTTTTTCTATTGCATCATAACCAGTATACGCTCAAGGGATATAATATAGACGGTCAGTAATGGTCCATCTGATCAATGGAGCACGAGCCTGTATACCTCTGCTGTGGAAACAGGAGGCTCCACCCTCGGTAAGGCTCTGGTTCACCAAAATTAATGACCTTAGGTATATGGAGGATCTCACCAGTCACATCAAAGATACTTCCTCTAGATTCAATGCTACCTGGCACTACTGGCTTGAATATACAACCACGGATGAATACCGAGCATATATGTCATCTTGAGCGATGCCAACTTTCAGGTATCTCCCCCGACCCCTCTACCTCTCTGACTTTATCTATGCTCTACCTTGCCTTATCTTTACCCCCCCCCTTTTCCTTCAGCATTCAAGTATCTATCGCTCCCTCAGGTATTCAACACCTTCTCCGAGGTAGTGGTTATTTATGGTTCACTAAGTGGACAATATGATATCTAAGCCATTTACGGACCATTTAAAAGTTGGAGCTTTCCCCCGAGGGGATAGGAGTGCTCGACTCCAGAATTTGGGGATGTCTTGCTTACAGCTGAATGTTTTCATACCATGTTCCCTGTGCTGCCCTGAGACGTTATTAATATTACCGAATGCCTGTAAATTCCATGCTCTCCCCACATATGTCTGTTTATGATTTATATGTGTACTTTCCCCTTCTACTGTATGTAACTGACATAACATGCTATGTCACAAAAATAAAAGAATTTATAAAAAAAAAAAGAGAGGTAGAGCGCATCCTGTCCTGGGCAGAAATTCACGTTCAGGCCTTGAACACCATTTAACTCCCAGGCCTACACAATAGACAGACAGACTTCCTTAAACAGTAGTGTGTGGACTTGGGGAGTTGTCCCTACACCTAGTGACCCCTGTCACAAGTGAGGGACATCAGATTTGATCCTTCTAGCCTCCAGGTTCAACAACAAACTGGACAGATTTGTCTCCAGGACTTTGACGGAGCGCAGATCCAAATTATGCCTGACCTTTCTAGACATACCCTACGCATGCGCAGAGCCCTGCGGCCTTTACTGGAAGTCATCCGCTCTGTAGATGCCTCATACAGATGGGGGCACCCATTCCATCTCATCGTGCGCAAAGGCGACGCATCCTTCATTTTACATCGTCCTTCACAGCTGCCAGACCTGTTTGCCTTCCTAGATTCAGAAGAGATACCGATTCCGAATTGGCTTGACTTCTCGGATGATCGTCCACCCTCGGCAAGCTTTCCACTGGGCACGTCCAGACGGGGGAGATCCCGCAATCGAGCCAGTCAGAGGTCCGCCCCGGGCCCGTCTCACGCAAGGAGTGAGGCCTGATGATCCCATTTGCAGGAGTTTACATGGATGTCTCAGGTTTTGTATACATTCCCCCATATCACGGCTGATGTTTGTTCTGCCTAAGCCAGCGTTAAGGCTCGGACAGTTGAACTGAGTGGGGGTGTCCCTTCCTGGGTGCTCCGTCCGGCCGCAGAATGACTATTGTTGCACTTCTTTAGTTCACGGGGGCCCAGGGCCTGGAGGTGGGAACCTTCTTAGCATAGTGATTTTGACAACGGGGAGTTGTAGTCACGGATTCATAGCTATGTTGTTTCTCTATACTTACCTGGCCGGCTGGATTTGGGGAATGCCAACAAGCCAAGTAGGTGTTTGGCAGGTGCTTTGAGGGGCCCGAGAGGTAAAACCTTCATCTCACACTTGATTTCCAGCCAGGGCTCCCGCCTCACTTTATCCCAGGACATGGCAGAGGAGTTCTGCGATTTCTACCGTAAACTCTACAACCTTGAAACGGACTCCGACGTTCGGGAGGCACCTGCCCGAGTAGCGGAGATAGACCGATACCTTCGCAGCTCTGGTCTCCCCTCGCTCTCTCGGACAGACAGGGAAGGCTTGGACCGCCCGATTTCGGCTGAAGAGCTAACGGGGGCCCTGAAGCAATCCAAGTCCGGCAAGGCGCCGGCCCGGACGGCTTCACGATCCCTTATTATCGGAAGTACTTAGATCAGCTGTCCCCCCATTTTGTAGCGGCCTTCAACTCCATTCTCCAACAACATCCTTCCAATAGATTCACTGAGGGCGCATGTAGCGGTGATTCCTAAAGAGGGGAAGGACCCAGCACAATGCGGTAGCTACCGCCCTATAGCCCTACTGAACGTGGACCTAAAGCTCTTCGCGAAGATTCTAGCCACCAGACTCTCCCCATTTATTCAAACTTTAGTTCAAGATGACCAAGTGGGATTTGTTTCCACCAGAGAGGCTAGGGACAGTACTACGCGGGTTCCCAATGTCATTCATGAGGCATGCTCCACGTCTTCTCTGTTGATGGTCCTTTCGACCGACGCCGAGAAGGCGTTTGACAGAGTGGACTGGCTGTTTTTGAAGTCAACTCTCCGCCATATCGGCCTCGGTCCACATATGCTCTCATGGATATCTGCGCTCTATTCCCACCCCACAGCGGCTATCAAAGTCAATGAAGCTAGATCCGCATACTTCCCACTCACGAACGGCACGCGACAGGGATGCCCACTTTCCCCGCTGATGTACA
>NW_017307383.1:322904-364593 GCF_000935625.1 Nanorana parkeri
TGGGGGAAGTTGGATGGGAATACCGGCTCTGAGAGCTTTACTGGAAACACCCCTGGATGCTTGGACTACCTACCAACTCCGGCATTTTTTGTTGGCAATCCCTGCCTCGCTACAGATGGATAGGTCGCTGACTCCCTTTGAGGACATGTGTGGGAGGGGGGAACCAGTCAGACATGCACTGTCCCAGACTTACAAAATGTTAGTTGCCCCCCCGCCAGATTTCACCCCGCAATTTCTGCAGAGGTGGGAGGCAGACCTAAACACTGCCTTTACCCCGCAGCAGAGAGACAAGATGATATATTTCTCCCTTAAATGCTCGATAGCCAACAGGTTTCAAGAACAGGGATACAAAGTATTGTCCCGGTGGTACAGGGTTCAACACGTCCTGAACAAAATGAACCCCAACATCCCAGTGGTGTGCTGGAGATGCGGTACTGCAGTGGGCACGATGCTACTCATTTTCTGGAGTTGCCCCTCCTTGACCAGATTTTGGGCTGAGGTAGGGGACATTATCAACCAATTGGTGACACCAGAATTGGCTCTGACCCCAGAGGTGTTCCTTCTGCACATGACTAATTTGTCAAGGCGCAATTGCAAGGCGTCACTATCTATTCACCTGCTGAACGCTGCCAAAGCCTGTATCCCGGCCCTCTGGAGATCGACCCAGGCTCCATCTCTGCGCCTTTGGCTGTCAAAGGTTAATGAGATTCACCAGATGGAGGATCTAACGGCCACTGTCCACAACACCGAAGAGAGATTCCGCAACACCTGGAGAGCGTGGTCCCACTACACCATTACTGATGCATATCTTCGAATTGTGACCCCTCTGGGTGACACATGAGTACTACTCCCTCCATGGAACGCAATTACACTACGTCATGTGTAGTCTTTGAGTCCTGTGTGAAGTATGCCGGCTGGTTGCACTGTCCCAATGGGAGATACCGGGGGAGAGAGAAGAGACCCTCCCCTCCCCCCTCCCTCTGCTTTCTCTTCCTCCTTTCCTTTTCCACACCTGCCTTGACCTTTTCTAACTGCTCTTCTTTTTACCTCATACGTAGACTATTATGCAGCCACCCTATTGAATTATTGATGGTCACTCGGGGTCCATGGCCTCCGAGCGTGGGGCTCCGCACTGGCAAGAAGTCAGGATTTTCCTCCTGTATGTGGGTTGTCCACGCTGATGGCGGGGACCCCGCTCGGTCGTCACCTTGAGCGGGATTGAAAGTGGAACACTCACAGGGGCGGCTGAATTACCCCGTCTGACTAGGGGCATGACTATAATGCTGTAACCAGACTTGCATTGACTTACTGTGCCGCTGTGCCTTGTACACCACTGTCTCATTTGAGGTTTTGTTACTTATGATGCTATGTATACTTTACTCTTAATGTACAACAGTTGGCTGCCTGTGTGCAGACCTATACATGCAATATTTGTGTCAGTTTGCATTGTTGATTAATAAAGCTGGATTTCAAAAAAAACAACGCATATTTTGCTTGGTGCAAAGCAAGAGGTTTTTACTCGAGGAAATTCTCTGTGGTACAAATGTTTGCCTTCTTGCAGAAGGGGCTGGACTAGCATTTGGTCCTCATCACAGAGAGGGAGAGAGGGAGAGAGGGAGAGAGGGAGAGAGAGAGAGAGAGAGAGAGAGAGAATATATAAGATCAATTATTTCTATATAGACAAGTGATAAAAAAAAAGTCCAATCTGTGCTCCACAATTAGTTTACATCATTAAACTTCCACACTTTTCAGGTGCAATAAAAGTGTCTCTCTCCCCGTGCCGAAAATCTCTCTTAAGGTGCCCATACACTGTGCGATTTATCGCACGATAATCGTGGGAAATCCTGCGATTGTACGATAATCGTAAAGTGTATGGATGGCGTGCAACCGTTTTTACTGTACGGTCGCACGTCTTTTGTCTTAGGAGCATGCTAGAAAACCAGCCGAGAATCGTACAATTTTCCCCACACATAATAATAATACACTCACCCGAGCCCCCTCACCTGTTCACGTCTTTGCAGGGAGGAGGCTGTGAGCAGGATCGATCCCTTGTTTTCTGGGGGTGATTAGTGAGGTCTGCAGCAGATCTCACTAATCACCCCCAGATAACCAGGGATCAATCCATCCTTTCTTTCGGCCGGAGCTCAGAGCTCCGGTCGAAGGAAGCCAGAGCTGACAGGAGCAGCTCTGCGGTCTGCATCTGACACAGATGCAGACCGTGGAGCTGCTCGCGCAAGTACACCACTGGCTATAGATGACTACAGATCTCCATATATTATACAGCCATGCAGAATGGCGCTGGCTATAAAGGACTACAAATCCCAGCAATACCTTATACAGCAATGTAGAATAATACCATCAGCTAGAGCGGACTACAAATCCCAGCAGTTCATTATACAGCATGTTCGGTCCTGAAATGTCACTTTTATCCGACTTTGTGAGTGGGGTGGAATTTGAGATTGCACTCACAGAGTCGGATAGAACGGACATTTCAGGACCGAACAGCTGTTCCAGGGCAGATCAGTTCTCCTGCACATACGATTTGTGATGCCGATCTGCCCTGGAACAGCTGAGAAAGCGTTGGAATACTTGACCTATTGGCGGTCACACATTCTACCGCCAAAAAACTGGGCGGGACTACATTGACAAGTGTGACCACATCACCGGTCACACGTTGTAACGTAGTCACAAACTTTGATAGAACACCGCCATCAGGGGGGTACGGCCGGTACCCATGTGAGGGGTCTGGGCATCCTGGGGGGCCTCTTACATGAGTATCAGCTGTACCAGGGGTGGCATGGCAGAGGTGACGGGGTGGAGGAGGCCAGGCACCAGCCCACCTGAGGCCCTGCAGAGCCCACCATAGAGAGTCTCAGATGGGCTGTGCAGGATCTATGGTGTGCTCTGCAGGGTCACTCTCAGGTGGGCTCTGTGGGGTCTCAGGTAAGACCAGAGTCCATCGGGTTACTAAGCCCAGAGTCCATCGCGTTACTAAGCGCACATATACCTATATACATAGCATAAAGGTAAAGAACAATATATATTGAGTGTTATCTTCATTTTAAATGTCAAAAGAATTTTGTGGCTCCCGGTGTTTTCTTTTCTGTGGGAAACGGGTCCCAATGGCTCTTTCAGTGTTTAAGGTTGCTGACCTCTGTCCTAGTGAATAGCTTTCCATTACTCAGGTAAGCCCAGAGTCCATCGCGTTACTAAGCCCAGAGTCCATCGCGTTACTAAGCGCACATATACCTATATACATAGCATAAAGGTAAAGAACAATATATATTGAGTGTTATCTTCATTTTAAATGTCAAAAGAATTTTGTGGCTCCCGGTGTTTTCTTTTCTGTGGGAAACGGGTCCCAATGGCTCTTTCAGTGTTTAAGGTTGCTGACCTCTGTCCTAGTGAATAGCTTTCCATTGGCGAAAACAAAAATTCTCAAGTCTAAAAACTAGGGATGCACCAAAAGCATTTTTTTTAAGACTGAGTATGAGTACCGATACTTTTCCTTGAGTACTTGCCAATACCAATTACGATACCTTTTTTTTAGTGTCATGTGACAGTTTTTCTAAAACAATACAGACTAATGACTTTAGACCGATGTGATCCTGATAGCTCTGCCACTGACGCCATGCTGTGCACGATTCCCTGCTGAATGGACGCCGCCCATGTAAAAGGGACCTTTAGGAAAACAAAATAAAGTATTTTGGCTTCTGGTGTTGGTACATCAATGCGGCAGATCTCAACGCACATCAACTCAAGGGCGTTTTATATGCACTAAACGCAAGACACCTGGTATGAATCCCAGCATACAAAACAATACAATATGGAATCAATAGTTATAATTTATAAAGTCGCATGAAATGATGGCACAGATGTCAAGTTGGGAGTGCCATAACATATACAACACATCATCTGCATTCAGCAAGCGGATTCACTGTGTTTTGTAATGGGACCTGCAGCTACTGCCTTGTGTAATACAGCATGGACTGAATACACCCACTTCATCTCACATGAATGCCTGGTACGTCAGTATGGAGAGTCATGGGAAATGTAGTCCCATACAACAGGAAGCAAATCTCTGCTGATAATCATGAGGTCAGGGAAAAAGAAAACACCCCTTTTCTACATTTCCTGAAGCATGCTGCTGCCCGTCTGACATAGACATACAAGGTATTTGCAGTCTCTGGGTAAGGACACAATGACAATGTACAGAGGGATATACACGTCACACTACAGTTGTCCTCTAAGAACAATGAAAGCTTCCTTGTTACAAATTCCAGCACAAGGGCAAACTGTACATGGAATCTTTATCTAATTTTATTGCTTCTATTTTTGGAGCCATTTTAGTGGAGACCACATGTTTTTTTAAATGTATGTCATTATTTCAGAACAGGAAAACCAGTTGTAAACAGCTAATGATATGTTTGTCTCTAGAGTTTTTATGTTGCAATGATAAGAGGACTGTAAGAAGAGCTCACAGCATGAGATGTGGATTCTGACGGCTTTGTGCTATAATCCCTTAAGGTGAGTACACTGGAACAAAAACAGTCCATTACAGGTAACTTGTAACTTCTTGTGTATGCTATATAGTTCCAAGGAGGTCAATGTTAGAGATCCTGCAGACTGTAAATACAAAATATCTGGAAGAGTAGTTTGTTCGACTGGCCAATCTATATCATAATTCTGTATACAGTATATAATATACATTTCATATACAATACATAGTATGCTAGGTAGTAGGTGTTGATTAAAGTGGAACTGCAGGTATATATACTTTTAAATACTTAAACTGATGTATTAACCGACGTTACTACAGTGCTATACAGCGATCTTCTGGGTCCTCCGCTCTGAAAACACAGGGGGTCACTCGCTTGGCACATGGGCCAATCAGAGAATGCCTAGGATTTTTAGCGATAAATACTAGGCGTCCTCTGATTGGACAAGGAACGATTACATCACAGCACCACCCCTCGTCCAATCTGTTCAGCTTTAACTATTTGATTCCCGTGTCCTTTTCCTCCCTTTAACCCCCATGACTCCTAAAGATTTCCTTTTTTTTTTTTAAATGTTGATGTCTTAGTACACCACCTCTTGCTCGGTAGTAAAATACCTTTTGCTCTTGTGGTCTACGCTATCATTACACATCATTTTTTGGGGGACAAATAAAGCCGCATTCAACTAATGTACCACGCAAACGTGCAGAAAATCTTGTGATTTTGCGCTTGTTTACAAAACGTGGAAAAAATGCATTTTTACCAATACTTTTTGTTGGTGTCCCAAGCGCAAAAAACGTGCAAGAACACACAAAGCTCCAAAAAAGTGCATACATTTTGGGTTTTTTTGTCGCCCATAAATCTATTCCCCACTGCTTCCTTCTGTATGTTGCTATGTCATTCTGCACGCTGTGCTGTATGTTCCCTATTCCACATCGCATCCATCTGTATGCTGCGATGTACAGTCCCTACTCTATATCGTGTCATACTACACACTGTGCTGTACCTTCCAATCCTGGTATGCCTTTATTATCTCCATTGCTCACAATGAAAAGTCATATTGTAGCTGTCAGTGTGTAACTAAAAGTTTGAGACAAGTTGGTAGTAGGTAAGACAACAGTTTCTCATTAAGCGCTCATATGTCATTATGGCGCTCACAATGACATGCAAAATACAAACCAAAATTGAATTACACCCAAGTGATGGTTCTTATTGAAATTTGAGCAAGTTATGTAAAGTGAATTCATTCCTAAGTGGCAGGAATACTGGTTAAGCCTGTTTTAATATTATCATTACTTAAACCTAGTTACTAGTGTGGAAACATATTATTATACCAGAAGAAAATAGGTTATAAAACATGGATGCAGTATACAGATCTGTTGAGGGGTGTTACAACTCTTCAGATTTTATAGATGTAGAAACCGTAACTTTCCATTGCAGATTTCTAAAGTATAAAAGAGTTCCTCCCTATCTTCAGCATTGTTCTATTTGTAACGATGAGCCACTATACCAATATACCAATGACCACCACTTTGGCATGCAGAGCACTCATAGGTGGGCTTTTCTAGCAGAGGTCCACTTACCAGTTTGAAATAGAAAAGCCCTTTTTAGACATTCAACTCCTGAATCTTTTTTTGGAGATATACTGCAAGTAAGGTTTGGGAATTACAGTATACTGTATATAATATAGTTATTTAGCCGTTCAATTGCACAGTTTAAACCACAAAAATAGCCTGCGTTTATTGATCAGTAGAGTGTGAGTGTGAGAGAGAGAGATTAAATGAGAAGGGGTGGCACGATCTGGGATCAGGCTCGGAGTTCAGTAGCTGAAACAGCACGCAAAGTCGTGATCAAACAGACGGTAGTAGTATAGCAGCAGGAAGAAGTGTAGTCAGAGATCAAGCCGAGGTCAGTAGCCAAAAGGTATCGGGTATGAAGTGGAAGACGATGAGAGTAGTCTGTGAATCAGCAGCCAAAGGTCGGTACATGGGTAGCAGTATGAGCGGACTGTATCACAGAAGGAGCAGGAAGCAAGCTATTGGCAGGAGCACAATAAGCTGGCAAACAGGACGTGCAGAGGCATGGCTTAAATAGGAAGTTCAAGGGAGGAGCAAGGAGTTCAGAGTTCAGCAGACACTAGGTTTCACTGAGGATTAAACAAGAGATCAGGCAAGGAGCTATCCAAGGTTCTAAGGAGGCTCAGCAGGTAGAACCACTGCCAGTTACAGCAGAGGCCCTGGGTTCAGATCTGGTTCCTGACAAGGGGGAAAATAACCTGCTCACTTACTTTTAACCCCTTTCTGACGATAGGTAATTAATGCTGAGATGCTCAGACCAACAGTGACAACTGAAGCAGGCAGTTTTTTTTCATAAGAAAACCCATATGATCATTTATGATTGGCTATCATGGTGGTCACATGATCAGGAACGTTGCTGCTTTTGGTTCCTTATTGTTAGTGTAGTCAAATAGAGCGTCCCACCGCACTCCTGACCGAGAAGCCCCGTACAATGTGGGGGGGGGGGGGGGGGGGTTGCCAAGTTTCGTAGATCATGCAGGTCATATCACCATGCGTGCCATCACCATTTAGTTTTGAAGAAAACCTGGAGTGCTGGTGACCATTTTATTGTTAGTGTAGACCAGCGACTGTTGCAGATGCTTGCTCCCAGTTCTAAAATTGAGCAGAGATTAATGTTCTCTCACAGGGAATGTTGTCTAAAGTTGGCCATACACTGCTCGAATTTCATCTCCCCACAAGTTTTTGTTTAGCATTCCTCTGGACAATAATGTCAGAACTTGTTGAATTTGATGGATGTCAGTTTTTTCGTCAATCTGATGTAACCCAAAGTAACATATAGTAGCATAATAATGAGCAGTGGTGGTCAACTTACAAGTTATATATATAACTTCTAATATTCTGTATATGTAATGCTGTAGAAGACTGCGGTAATGCAGTATATGTAATGCTGCAGTGGACATGCTACAGGGGATGGTCAGGGAGTGCACACATGCTACATGAGAGGGTCAAAGCATGTGGACATGCTAGAGGAGATGGTTGAGAGTATATGCATGCTACAGGAGATGGTCAGAGAGTATGGACAAGCTACAGGAACTGCTAGAGATCGGTTATTAAAATCCCTTTACATGCTTCAAGAGAGGGTCAGAGAGTGTGGACATGCTACAAAAGATGGCCTGGTGTGGTGGGAGACTGAAACCACCCGGCAGGAGACTGGGGAATTATTACATGATACTGGTAGAGATTACTGTCATTACAGTCCCTTTACAAATCAATGATTCCACTCCCACTATTGTTTAAAGGGCCACAGACTGGGTACCATAAAGATAGAGTATAATTTGTAAGCTTAGCTGGCTTATTCTGCTGGGTTAAGAGCAATGTGCACAAGTACAGGTGAAACTCGAATAATTAGAATATCGTGCTAAAGTTCATTTATTTCACTAATGCAACTTAAAAGGTGAAACTCATATATGAGATAGACTCATTACATGCAAAGCAAGATAATTCAAGCTGTGATTTGTCATAATTGTGATGATTATGGCTTCAAGCTCATGAAAACCCCAAATCCACAATCTCAGAAAACTTTTGGCAGGGTGGGCAGTTGCCAAGTCCTGCTGGAAAATGAAGTCAGCATCCCCATAGAGCTCTTCTGCGGAAGAAAGCATGAAGTGCTCCAAAATCTCCTGGTAGACGGCTAAGTTGCATTAGTGAAATAAATGAACTTTTGCAGGATATTCTAATTTTCCGAGTTTCACCTGTATGCTTCCAATTTATTTGTTTGGGCTACTTGTTATCACCATTGCTGTGTATAGTGCTTTGATCGGAGAAACCTGTTCATAACAAATGAATTACAGGAGGAATAGGATTTCTATGTATACTGAGGACATTCATAAATTTTCTAGTATTTGTCTAAATTAATCTTTATGTTTACAGAAAATTCTGCTTGCTGAAATCAGGAGAGGCCTCATTTTATCATCCGCAAAAGAGATTAACAGCTTCTTTTGTAAAAAGGTGATGTAAAAATTGCGCTATGGACAGTTTGTGTCTAATGTATGTTATACAAGTGTAAGAAATGCGCCATTCATAATGGAGAGTGGATATTGCTATATGCTCTTCACCTGTGTTTACTCCACACGGATCCTACATTTTTTTTTATCGCCTGCATTGTTCCACACCACACATTATGCCAATGTCATGGTATGAACGTAGCACATAGAAAATAGTGGTTTTCTGTGTGCCCTTGCGTTCACAGGCGTTGATCCATTGTGGAAAAATACCGGCCCTGCAAATGGTGTAAATGAGTCTCTTAAAGGAGAACTATGAGGTGAGTGATTTCCAAAGTGACAAAGAAGCGGCCACAGGTCCGCTCTATCAATCGGGAAGTGAGCAGAAACATGCACCGATCCGCTCACTTGCCGATCGTCTCCCTGCAGTGAGCAGTGACTGTTAGCCACTGCTCCCCGCAGGGTTTTCCCCCTCACGTCTCCGATCCTCCAGCACTGAGTGAAGGAATGAACGGGGGAGTGGGCGTCCACAGCTGGCTCTGCCTCCAGACAGGCAGAGCCAGCTGTCACTCATGCAGCTGGGTATATCTCGACAGTATTGCGGCGCTCTCAGTATATCGCAGGCAATAACTCGCTATATACTGAGCTTTCGGTCACGGGAAGAGGTTAGTATATGTCCTCCTTTTTAAATCATTGTTTTGGCCCTAGTAAGTAAGACCATACTGCTGCTTTATAAATGGGCCTATAAATGTTGACTTGTATCCACCATAGGGATCATCTCTCTTGTGGTAGATGTAAAGCTACATACCCCAAACAGTAAAATGGCCTGCACATGGGTCCTAAAAGTTAGTGAGTTAGGGACCTCGTCCTGCTCTCCTCCATATTTCCACATTTATATTATACATATTTCGCTTTGTGAAATAGCAAGGTATAGGGTGAAGATAAAAAGAAATGGAACAGAAAAGTAGACAAAAGTTTACATACACTGAGGTTTTCTGCAATGTATTCAATTCCATGTTACAGAGCGCTGTGAATGTATTCTGTATTTCGGCAAATGTTTTTGTCAAATTCCTGGTAAGAATACAATTTCTTCCTTATAAATGTGCCCAGTCACTTTAAAATACTGAACATGGGAAAATGTATAGCAGGGAAAGGAGAATTCACAGATCAAATAGTGAAATCAAATTGAAAAGTGGCAGATATATGGTGATAATTTTTAGTTTCCATTAACAATGTTTTATACAATTCCTTTCCAGAATGGGAAATTTGTTCTCAGATTCCAAAGATCTCCACAATGGTGAATCTGTGAAAATAATAGAGGTAAGGACTGTATAGGCGTGTGTGTGTTTGTATAGATATATAGACAAGTGTGAAACAATGCTGCAAAGTAAGAATGCTTTCAGAAATAAAAGTGTTAACCCTTTCATTATTTTTAAAAAAATCATTTTATTTTGTTTTACATTTATTTTTAATATTTAATTTATTTTTTATTGATTTTGTATTTATTTTTTTTACTGTTACGGGGGCTATGGTGAAATCTCGGGGGTCTAAACAGATCCCTGACATTTCCCTTTTGAAAAAGAAATTGAGGACACCAAATCCTCAATTTCTTTTTCTGCAGCCTCAGCACTCAATGAATGGGAAGCACTCAGTACAGAGGCTTCCCATTCCATTCAGAAACTGCTGATAGTAAAATATTTACTATCAAGCAGGTAATGAATGGATGTTGGATTAGCTGAGTCAAACTCCTTCTGCAACTCGAACCCAGCCCCAGCAAGCCGTTGTACGGCTGATTTCAGTCGGTGTACGGTTGAAATCCGCTGTACAAGCCTGAAGTGAATAGCCGAACGGCGTTCGGCTCACTTCACTTCGGGTTGGTTATTCACACGGCTGCCTTAGGGGGTGCCTATGTGTCCCCAGTTATTTACAAACACCGGAGTGATCACACAATCACTCCGGTGTTTGTGCTGCACAGAGGATCGGTAAATATCAATGATACTTATCGATCCTCCGCTCGGCCACGCACAGAGCCGCTGTCATCTGGAAACTGACAGGATGACAGCGGCTCCGTTCTCCTCACCGCTCAGCCATCCTAAAACTTGTGGCTCCGATCACTATGCCGCTTGGCCATCCTGAATTGCGGCCAGCCGCCGCTTGCTCCCGGGAACCCCCCGACCCCCCCGCCGGTGATTTTATTACGGATCCCCGCTGCCATAGACCCTACAAGCAGCGGGGATCCATGGAGTCTCTCATCCCTCCCTGGGAGCCCCGGTGGCTCCAGGAAGGGATGAGAGACTCCAGATGCTGGCAGCAGTGGTGAGGGGCGGTATTTTCAGTAATAGCGGTCATCAGCGGCTTGTGAGCCGCTGATGACAGCTATTTTGACGGGGACAGTCAGCTGAACAGTTCTGCTATAAGCTTATGGTCGCTAAATCGACCATGAGCTTATAGCAGAACTGTAAATGCCACCAACGTAAGGCATACTGAGCTGGCCAGCCGGGAACACTTTTGTTCCGCCGTATGCCTTATGTCGGTGGCAGCGAAAGGGTTAAAAGAGAACTATGAGGTGAGTGCTTTTCACTCACCTCATAGTTCTAGCCGACCTGTGACAATAAGACTGGCGCATACCGGCGTTCGCTCACCTCTCGATCCTGTCACGGCTCTCTCCGCGACAGGGGAGGGGCTGGATTCCCCCCGCTCCGATCCGCCAGCGCTGACTGGCGGAACAGACGGGGAAGGGGGCGGGTACAGCTGGCTCTGCCTGAGCCAGCCTCTGCAGAGCCAGCTGTCAGTCACGCACCTGGGCGGATCCAGACATAAATGTCGGGATCCGCTTCAGCTGCGGCGTCTCAGTATACCGTGAGCTACAGCTTGCGGTATACTGAGCCTAGGGTGACGGGAGGATGCTAGTTTGCGTCCTCCCGTTACCCTAAGGAGAACTATGGGGAAAAGACTTAACCCCATAGTTCTCCTTTAATGGTTTATTTTGATCAATGAACAAAATGGAAAGTAAATGAACAGAAGAGAAATCCAAATCAAATCAATATTTGGTGTGACACCCCCCCCCCTTAAAAACAGCATCAATTCTTCTAGGTGCACTTGCACACAGTTTTTGAAGGAACTCGGCAGGTAGATTATTCCAAACATCTTTGAGAACTAACCACAGATCTTCTGTGGATGTAGGCTGCCTCAAATCCTCCTGTCTCTGCAAGTGATGGTTTGGCCCCCACAGAGCCCTGGTCTCAACATCAAGTCTGTCTGGGATTACATGCAGAGACAGGAGGATTTGAGGCAGCCTACATCCACAGAAGATCTGTGGTTAGTTCTCCAAGATGTTTGGAACAATCTACCTGCCGTGTTCCTTCAAAAACCGTTTGCAAGTGTACCTAGAAGAATTGATGCTGTTTTAAAAGCAAAGGGGGGTCACACCAAATATTGATTTAAATTTCTCTTCCGTTCATTTACTTTCCATTTTGTTAATTGATAAAAATAAACTATCAACACTTCTGAAAGCATTCTTACTTTACAACATTTTTTCACATCTGCCTAAAACGTTTGCACAGGTGTGTGTGTGTGTGTGTGTGTGTATTGTATTTGGTGTTCTTACTCAAATCATTAATGCAATAGTTCTATTTGTCGGCTTGCTTAGTAACAATGATATAAAAAGATTGCGCTTTTTCATTTTCAGGAGGCCATCTCCAGTAACTGTGTAGTCATTTTCTCTAAGACTACCTGTCCATATTGCACAATGGCAAAAGAGGCATTTGATGATATAAATGTGCATTATAAGACAATCGAGTTAGATCAAATAGAGAATGGAAGTCACCTGCAATCTGCGCTTCATGAGATGACTGGAGCCAGAACAGTAAGTACTGCATTTTACTAACTCCTCAGCAGGTTAAAACGTGGGCTAGACAGAGTATTGCTGTATGCAATGAAAACATAAATGCTTGTCCCTAGTACATTGTTACTACATAAAAAAGTCAAATAAAAGGATGCGGGTATTCTCCATTGAGATCAATAACACAATTATTAATCCCTCAACACAAGCTAGGGTGCTTGCTGTAATCCTGGATTCTGACCTCTCATTCAGGCCTTATATCCAATCAGTGACCAAATCCTGCCGTCTTAATCTCTGTAATATTTTTAAACCTTGTTCCTTGTTAACAAATGACACCACTAAGCCACTAATTCACTCCCTTGTAATCTCTCGCCTTGACTACTGCAATTCCCTTCTCATTGGCCTACCTCTACACAGGCTGCCCCCCCTTCAGTCCACCATGAATACTGCTTTCAGACTCATCCACCTCACCACCCGCTCTGACCCCTCTCTGTCAATCCCTTCACTGGCTTCAAACTACTAACAACAACATACAAAGCCATCCACAACTCTGCCCCCAACTACATCTCCAACGTTATCCCAAAACATCACCCAAACCGTCCTCTCCGCTCCTTCCGAGATTTACTGGAGGGAGCCAATGGGACCTAGGACCAGGTATGTAATACAGCTTTAATAGTGTCCCCTAGACCAGTGGTTCTCAACCTGTGTAACCTCAGGAACCACATTTTTTCTTAGTCATTAATTCGCAACCCAAATCACACTGCAATGGAAAGCACGGCATTAGGGTACCGTGTGTTCCGCTGAGTTTGGGGTACCATTCAAATGAATGGCAACGTAACACACTTCCCACACCAGAATGCACCGTAGGTGCAATTGCATGAAACAGTGCGTTAATTGCACGGGACTGTGTGATTAACGCACTGTACTAGTGCGAACGGGCCCCCTAAAACACTGATATACATACACAACCACATACACATTAACACACACACATACACACTCAAAAACATGTTTTACTTTTTTTTGTTAAGGTCCTCTCAGTTTCCCTACCTTACGAGAACTGTAGTGAATCCTCAGCCTGGGGTCCATTGTGGGCTGCTGTGACGGAGCTTCATCCATATGTGAATTGCTTGTACAGCTTCCTTGCGTGCCCTGTAGAGGTGCTGAGAGCCAGAATGTGATGTCACTCAGGTCCAAGCACCTCTACAGGACACGTGAGGGAGCTACAAGCAATGTCCTCATGGATGGAGCTCCCTAGCGGCCATAGCCCCTTCCTATCCCACCTTAAGCTGACACTCAGCGACGGCCAGCATATTTTGAATTGATTCTTGGTGCGAGAACTGACAGTGACAGTGCTGCGCTAGGGGGAGGCTAAGGAACCTGTCACCTACAAAAATGGAAACATTGCAAGGACCCACTGAACAAGGGGTCGCGACCCACCAGTTGAGAACCAAGGCCCTAGACAAAACAAGCACTTATCCCTTGCATCACTTGTTTGTTTGCCCAGAGAGGAACTTTTTACTATATTAGAGAAAGTGGTGTCCTCTTCCTCTCTGTGCTGTGTGATGGGCTGTGTACATGTTATGACTGAAATGACAGGGATGCAAATCATCTGATTGGTACCATAGGTCCCTTATACACAGTTGGGGGAATTTATCAAAACTGGAGCAGACAGAAACTGGAGCAGTTGCCCATGGTAACCAATCGGCTTCCCTCTTCAGTTTGTTAAGTTTTGAAAATGAAAGAGAGATGCTGATTGGTTGCCATGCACAGCTGCTCCAGATTTTGTCTTGATAACTCCCCCTCAGTATTCAGAACAACATTCTGTAGTCTAAAGATGATGCAACACTAATGAATTTTCACCACCAATGGATATATCAATCAGGAAAAAGAAACCTTCCCAACTGATCAATAATATTTACTGTCTATGTTGTTATATGTATCAGTGAAGAAAGCCAGCCCTTGGAAGACAGTGATTCATTATCAGCCCTCAGTTAGTAGTGGTTTGTTCATGCTGCTGAGCAATAGACACGCTGAGTGTTTTTATCTGTTTATTACAGGTATAAACCCATAAAAAAGCATTTAAACATGCTTTATAGAATATCTGTGATGAAGGAATAAGGAGGCCGCCATTGCTGACCTTCTTATGAGCATTCTGCTCTGGATAACTGCAACTTCAATACTTGAGTCACTGACTTGAAACAATTCTGCTACCATTGAAGTTAGAACTTCTGATTGTACCTTTTGTTCCAGGTCAGCAACTCATAATCTGTTTGAGGACTTGTTTCCACCAGCCCGTGCATCTGCCCCAATGCTTCTCATTGCGATCTGGGGTTGGAGGTGGCGTGACAGTGCCATTCAAGTCAATGGCACTGCAGACACGCCCCCCCAACCACCCGCAGTACAATCAGCCACACAAGAACGTGTGGTAATAAAATGCCCTGCGTTTCAGTGCAGTGGGATCGCAAAGAATAGTGCATGCACTCCACACAGCAGAATGGGGGCGGCACTCAGCGCACACACACACAATTCCCTAAGTGTGCATTTATTTGCATACATATGGCGGGGTTGGTTTTATTTTTTTATCTTATCTTTAAAAAATTTGATGGTTCTTTTTTTTTTAGCACTTTTTCCATTATTATTTCTTACTTTTTTATTTCCACTTTCGCATTCGGAAGTGACAGGTTCTCTTTATAGAACCTGCCCTCCAATACAGGAGATCAAACACAGCACTGTGCTCAATCTCCTGTGACAGGAAGGCTGCGAGGACAGCGTTCCTGTATCACTGTTAACAGGGAGCAGATCCGGGAACGTACGTTCTCCGTTCTGCTCCAACCTTGCAATTTGAAATGGCAGCCTAGCTATACATTCCCCTGCTATCTGTTTGTTTTTTTGATGGCGACCACTGTCAAAATACAAAAAAAACAAAACCGCGTATAGCATTAGCTCCTCTATCTGCCATCATTTCAGGGAGGTTCCCTCTCCCCCATCCCTCTGTGGATAGAGGTGGTCGGGGGGTGGGGGAGAGGGCACCTCCCTGAAGTGAGAAGGGCACATACCTGAAACAAGTTTTTTCAGGTTGGGATGTCTGGAAATGGGAGAAATATTGGTGTTGCCATTATCCAATTGTCCTCAGTTGTCGCTAGGTCCAGAGCTATCAAGCTCCTTTTCAAGTTCACTCATTTGTGGAATATTAAAGGAGAACTATGAGGTGAGTGATTTTCACTCATCCTCATAGTTCGAGCCGACGTGTGACAATGAAACTGTCACACGTCGGCTCAATAGATCGGGAAGTGAGCAAACGCATACCGTCGCTCGCTCACTTCTCGATCATGTCCCTGCAGAGAGCCGTGACTGTCACTCACAGCTCCATGCAGGGATCCCCCCCCCCTGTCTGATCCTCCAGCGCTGACTGGAGGAACCAGCTGGCTCTGCCTCTAGATAGGCAGAGCCAGCTGTCAATCACGCAGCTGGGTGGGTCTCAACAGTAATGTCGGGATCCGTCCCGGGTGCGGTGGTCTCAGTATACCGCGAGTTGTAGCTTGCAGTACACTGAGCTTTGGGTCACGGGAGGACACTAGTTGATGTCCTCCCGTGACCCTAAGGAGAACTATGGGGAAAAACACTTACCCCATAGTTCTCCTTTTAAACCAAAACTGCTACAGGGGCGGACTTCTGAATTAGCCAGTTTTATATTTCTTCAATTTAACAGTAAATGTGGAGAATCAGCAAGACAGTCGGGTAACTTGTAGCTCCTAAGTAGTTGACAATGTCAGTGCTTGTGGTATTCCCTTTAAAAAGCCTTGTTTCCATTTGTTCCAGTTTTTATAAATCTGTCTGAAAAGATGATGCTTTGTCTGCCATTCTGAAGTTGTTATCCTCTCTTACTATGTTTTTGAACCATATAGGGATATTATGCTTTATTTGAACACCGTCATATCCAAAACGCATTTTTAGGCTTGCTCTCGGTTGTTAAGTTGATAATTTACAAGCTCTTTCTGTCTTCAGGTGCCGAGAGTTTTCGTCAATGGAACCTGTATAGGAGGTGGGACTGAAACCAGGAAATTAAGTCAAGAGGGAACGTTACTTCAACTTGTCCAACAATGTAACCTCACGGCTGGCCAGAGTTGACCACGAAGATGTACATCAACATTTGCAGAATAGTATGCATGATTCTTAACGGACTTTCTTCCTTTAAAGAAGAAAGTAAAGTCTTTCCACAGCTCAGTCACCTAACTCCTGCAGTTAGGGCTTGTTCGCACCATGTCTGGATCATGTCCAGACCACAGTATTTTGCGTTCCATAAGACGCACCGGACAATACGACGCAGGGAGGTCCGGTGCGCCTTATGGAACAACGTATCTATGGTGATCTCGATCACCGCTGCTCGGTTTTAATACAAGTGATCTAATCAGATCACTTGTATTAAACAAGCAGTGGCTCCTGCTGTACATTTAGCTCTGCTTTAGCAGTGCTAAATGTACAAAAAACTGCATGTCACGGGCGTCGGGATTCGCTCCATAAGACGCAAAAAATACGGTATTTGTTCCCGGACCAAAAAAGCATCCCAATGTATCCCTGTGGTATGTCTAGGCTATGTTCACCCCAGCACAGTCTGTTTCAGGCAAAGAAAAATACTACTTGTGTCATTTTCTCTGGTCTGGAATGCACTGGAACGCATGCAAATGCACTGGACTGCATCTAAAAGCCCATTGTAAGCTAAGGGAATGCGGTAAAAATGCAGTGTTTGCAGACCTGCTCCAGACATGGTGTGAACATTGTCTAAATGTTGCTTTTTAATCCCATGCTTCTGTGTGATGTAAAAGCTGAGATACAGACTTTGCAAGTTCCTCCTCTTCACTCCCAACCACTCTCGGCGAAGGAGACGGACTGTTGATTTGACAGCTCTAATCTCACTGTCTCTGCACTTTCCAGACATAACACAAGGCTCCCCTTCCAGTTCTAGCGCCTCTGCTGAGTCATTTAAGAGTGTGCCCCTTCCCTCTGCATTCCTGTGACCTTGCTTGTGACTGTCAGTGCTCCTTTTCAGTGTGGTTCGGAATAAAGATCACAAGAGACAGCGTATTCTGCAGCAGCTGTCCATATACTAGCTTTAATGAGGGAGGCTTGCCTTGCAGACCTTATGTGTTTGTGGAGACACACACAACTTACTAGCGCACACAAGGGGGGCTCCATAGGACCTTGCAAGAGAAAGAAGCCACTTAAAAACAGGCTATCGTGGCCATTGCTTAAGGGGCCAGCTGATTCTACAGCAAGTTTAAAGGAGAATTATGAGGCGAGTGATTTTCACTCAGCCTCAAAAATCTAAGCCGACCAGTGACAATTAAACTGTCACAGGTCGGCTCAGTAGATCGGGAAGTGAGCGAACACATACTGTCGCTCGCTCACTTCTCGATATATCCGTGCAGAGAGCCGTGACTGTCACTCACGGCTCTCTGCAGGGATCCCCCCCTCCCCTGTCTGATCCTCCAACGCTGACTGGCGGAACGGACGGGGCGGGTACAGCTGGTTCTGCCTCTAGATAGGCAGAGCCAGCTGTCACTCACGCAGCTGGGTGGATCCAGACAGTATTGTCGGGATCCGTTCTGGCTGCGGCGCCTCAGTATACCGCGAGCTTTGGGTGACGGGAGGACGCTAGTTTGTGTCCTCCCGTTACCCTTAGGAGAACTATGGGGAAAAGCACTGACCCAATAGTTCTCATTTTAAACAATAAAGGCTCGGCATTCATTAAAAAAACCTTCTGACTTTAATATCACGTTAATCTGACCAAAGCAGTGTAAACACTACTTAGACAAGGGCTGTTATTTCTGAAAAGTGTAGCGCTGCTTTGCATACTGTTACATTTACATTCTGTTAACATTTGGCGGTTCTAGTAAAGGGGAGAAGTATTGGCGTTGCCATTATTTCATCTCCTTCAGTTGTCGCTAGGTCCAGAGCTGTCGAGCTGATTTTCAGCTTCACTCATTTGTGAAATATTAAACCAAAACTGCGACAGGCATGGAGTTCTGAAGTAACCTGCTTTATACTTAATCTCATGCAATCAAGAGTCTTCTCCTTTGCTCAGTGTGGTCGGGGATGAAGAGGAGTGAACCGTCAATCTGTGTCACACAGAAGCATGGGATAAAAAGCATCATACACTGAGGGAGTTAGGTGACTAAGCTGTGAAAATGAATACAAGGCGAGACTTCTCCTTTAACTTTAACAGGGTTTGTTTACAGCCTAATACAAAGGTGTCAAAGTAAGATTCCAATTCTAATGTCTGATAATTTATTAATATACATTTGTTGTTTTAACTGACACAGCCAGCATATACTGTCCCATGTACTGAAATAAATGTTATTCACAGAGCATCAAAGTTGTGCAAAATTATTATTACATGATTTGCTGTTATAATTTATAAGTTGTAAATGCTCTAAATGTCACCGTTTAGTTATTCTCTAGGCCCCCGTTCACACCTCTGTGATGCGTCATTACAGAGTTGTTGCAGGGTGCATTGTGGTCTGCAGTAGTAGGGCAACCCATTCATTTTACTGGACTGCCTACAACAGTTAAAGTGGTTCTAAACCCTCAGTTTTTTTGCCTATAACAGCGGTTTAAACTTACCTTGTTTTCACTGTGCGCTCCCGTCCGAGAAAACGAAACTGGTTGGGCGGCCGCAAAACATCTTGGGGCGGGCGCATGCGCAGTTCGGATTCTCGGCCGGGAGACGAGCAGAGACGCAAGGTAAGTCTATGGACGCGTGCACCCGCCTGCAGACACCGTGGGATCAGAAGTGCCTGCAAGCAGAGAGCAGTCAGCGCTGGATCAGAGAGCCACCGCACCGCTGGAGGGACAGATGAAAACATCAAGAAAGAAGAAGATCGGATTAAGAGACATCAGTTAAGCTAAGTGCTGATATTAACATTGGGGGGAGGGAAACATTTTTTTGCCTTTTAATGTCACTTTAATTTGCACTAAAAGAAGTGTGTGCACTTTTTTTAAAATCACAACACACTACAGTGCATGATAATAGGTTACCATGCGATGTGGTGTGATATTATTATACAGGATTTATATGGCGCCAACAGTTTGCGCAGCGCTTCACAATAAAAGGAAGACTACAATTCAAGACAAGATGGTAAGGAGGGCCCACAATCTAAAAGTGACACAATGCACATGCGCTGGTTAGCTGTGTTGGGGTGCCATTAAGAAAGGGCTGGACAAATCCCAGGAGACGGGTAGCCCACATCCACTCTCCACATGCCGCACCTCCTCCCCGCCTCACGCTCACTGCCCGCCCAAATACTCCTCTATAGCTGATGCAATTCTGCATTCATTGCTGTATAATTTTACACTTTTCATTTCACTATATTGCAAACCACACTCTTTTTTACTTCCACCGCTCCAAGCTTGCTCCTGTGATGGACTACAAACTCAATACAAACTAGTAGTCCATCACTGGAGCTATTTTTTAAAATGTATTTAATTTTTTTTAACCGATTAATCGAAAGTAATAATTGGCTAACTAATCGATTTTGAAAATAATCGTTAGCTGCAGCTCTACTGCACTGTACTCCGGCATCATCCTGCAAGATTTGCGGTACTGAAGGATGGCAACACCACCCCCTGTAGTATAGAAGCTGGAATATAAAATAACTTTTTCCCTTGATTTTATTTTCTTCATGTTGCTATTTTAGTATGGAGGAGGGGACCCACATATGTTATGCGGACCTTGCTTTTTACTGCAAATTCCACTGTAAAGGGCACGTTTCAGGAGAGAAATACCGTGTTTCCCCGAAAGTAAGACCTACCCCGAAAATAAGACCTAGCACTATCTTCAGGGATTTCTGTAAAGTCTTATTTTCGGGGACACACGGTATGAGAGCTGCCATTGTAGACTTGTTTTTCTAAAAAATGTGAGCTACAGGGCTTCAACTCTCATCCTTGCTTTGTAAGAATTGTGCAGCAGGTAAAGTTAGGGCTCTTGCATACTTGTTTCTAGTCACTGACTCGCTAGGTACTTAGCAATGATAACATCCCAGAAGCTTGCAATAATTTAAAGATCACAACAAACACTGTAAGACCCCCTTCACATGGCTGCTGTCTGATCCATACACGGATCCCCTGCTGATAACAGCAGTACGGAACACGTCACTTCTGTCACATACGTGTCTGTTCACTTTTTTGCTCCAATGGACTAAATGGACTTATGAGGAGTCGGATGTAAGCGGACATGTGACTGTCTACCTCCACCTACCTCCGATCAGTAACGCTCAGTTCCACCAAAACAGAATTCTTCCATTTTTTTTCCCAGACCTAGACAGACTCAGAGGTAATTGGAAACCGAGATTCAGCAGCAATGGAAAGTGATAAGGAAAACACTAAAGCTGCCATACGCCTATAGATTATCTGCAGATTTTCTATGGTCAGATGGAAAAAGTGCAACAGATTCCTCCATCTACGCTAAACTGTGTGGATGGAGGAATCTCCCACTCGGCCAAGCTTCACTATCTTGCTAGCTGGCCCCGCTGGCTCTCAAAATACCTGAACAATCTGATTGGATGCAGGCATTGTTCAGGTAGTCTATTGCTGCTGAATCTCGGTTTCCAATTACCTCTGAGTCTGTCTAGGTCTGGGAAAAAAAATGGAAGAATTCTGTTTTGGTGGAACTGAGCGTTACTGATCGGAGGTAGGTGGAGGTAGACAGTCACATGTCCGCTTACATCCGACTCCTCATAAGTCCATTGGAGGAAAAAAGTGAACAGACACGCATGTGACAGAAGTGACGTGTTCCGTACTGCTGTTACCAGCAGGGGATCCGTGTATGGATCAGACAGCAGCCATGTGAAGGGGGTCTTACAGTGTTTGTTGTGATCTTTGGGGTGGAGGGGGGGCTTAGAGAGACACCGACCAACACTGGGGGGCTTAGTTGAGGAGAGAGACAGTGACGCTGGGGTCACGTAAAAATTTCCTCGGCTGAAAAGGGGTCACGAGTGGAAAAAGTTTAAGATGGCCTGCTCTAGAGTACCAGTATAAGACATGAATGTGTTTACATACATGTGCATTGAAAATCTTTAAACATGGTTCAGATCTCACACTGGGAGCAGATAAACAGATTTGACCTAAGCAGTAGTTTACAGATAAAAATGAAAAGTTCTTTGATTGTGCATTGCATACAACCATCATGAAGGCTCCTGTATATAGTATGACCAGAGATGCATTTTATCATTATTTGGATCCAACCGAACTCTTCAAGCTAAGAATTTAATATCCACAATTAGGAATGAACTCAAACCGGCCTGATCCCGAGTTCCTGCAAACGTGGAAATCAGCTGTGGGTGGGAAAGGGGCGGGATGCAGTGATGTCGCTGACCTTATATGGCTACATGCCTATACTGGGTAAGTGACATTTACCATATATGGCTGTGGCCATATACAGACACTCCTTGGTTCACGATGGGGTTACGTTCTAATAAACCTTTTTTAACATGACCATATCGTAAACCGAGGAGTGTACTGTACTGCCGCGGTCAGCAGCAAATGGTACACAATGGAGAGCACTAGCCAGACTGCTGGCAGCAGGCTGACTATTGAAACCCCACTCACTAAGAGGAGGAGTGGACCTGAGAGAGAACGTTTCCTCTCAGGTCCGCTACTCTGCTCAGTGGGCGGGTGCAATAGCCAGCCTGCTATTGCAATTTGAAATAGCCAATAGCAGTCTGGCTATTGCTCCTGGCTGTTCACATTCACCTGCCGGCTGCAGAATCTAGCTGGCAAGTGAATGGGGAAGCACAGCGCCTTGGGTATGATTGCTTGAGAGTTACTATTAACTCTCAAGCAACCAGAAACTACAGTTATCCGGCACCTACTGATCCCGTGGGTGCCAAATAACTGGGAGTTTACTGTACAGTAAACTGCACTGTAAATGTGAAAGATCGTAACTCAGACGATCGCAACTTGAGGAGCATCTGTAAGTTGAAAGACATCAGAACAAGCATTTTGCCACTTTGTGTACATGTAGCTGCGGGGTGGTGAATGCTAATTACGTGGAAGTGCCCATGTCAATTCCTTGTTCAGAGGGGCTCAGGTTCGGACCTGTTTCAGTCTGAGCCTAAGCTCATTCCTATCCACAATATAAGATGACCATTGAATGTATAGGTACAATCCAACTGCATCTCTGACATGTAGAATGTACACTCACTGGCCACTTTATTAGGTACACCTGTTCGTCTACTGATTAACGTAAATATCTAATCATCCAATCAAATGGCAGCAACACAATGCATTTGGCCATGTAGACATGGTCAGACGATCTGCTGAAGTTCAAACTGAACATCAGAATGGGGAAGAAAAGGGACTTTGAAAGTGGCATGATTGTTGGTCCTATAAGGGCTGGTCTGAGTATTTGAAAAACTGCTGATCTACTGGGATTTTCATACACAACCATCTCTCGGGTTTACAGAGAATGGTCTGAAAAAGAGAAAATATCCAGTGAGCGGCAGTTCTCTAAACAAAAATGTCTTGTTGATGTCAGAGGAGAATGGGCAGACTGTTACAACCAAGGTATGCAGAATACCATCTCTGAACACACAACACATTGAACCTTGAAGCAGAAGACCACACCGTGTGCTGCTCCTGTCAGCTAAGAACAGGAAACTGAGCATACAAAGAGCTCATCAAAATTGTACAAAAGAAGACTGGAAAATGTTGCCTGGCCTGATGAGTCTCGATTTCTGCTGCTACATTCAAATGGTCAGAATTTGGCATAAACGGCATGAAAGCATGGATCCATCCTGTCTTTTATAAACAGTTCAGGCTCGTGGTGGTGGTGGAATGATGTGGGTGATATTTTCTTGCAGTTGCCATGGTGCTGCACATGTGATCAGTTATAGTACCAGCCATGTGAAGGCTTGAAAGTTTGGTTGACTGTTAAAATAAGCACGCAGGAAATCTTGACAGTTTGCATGCCTTGAAAATCTAGGTTTGTTGTCCAAAAGCTCACTCCAAAAGGACAGAAAGGGTGCTGTAAGTGTGCCGCTCTGATGGTCACAGGTCATGCCTTGAAAGTACCGTATTTTGCGCTCTATAAGGCGCTCCGGACGATAGGACGCAGGGCTTCTGTGACAGAAGCTGCAGTTAGTGACCGCTGAGACGGGTGGCGCTGTCTCAGTAATCAAGGGGCTCTATGGGGGACCGTGGTCACGATCCCCCAGAGGAGCGGGGGACCCCGAAAACCACGGCGGGGGCAGACACGATCGCCGCCGGCGCTTGATTTAATACAAGTGATCTAGTTAGATCACTTGTATTAAACGAGCAGCGGCTCCCACTGTACATTCAGCTCTGCTCGTCAGAAGCAGGGCTGAATGTACAAAAAACTACTCGCCCGACGCCCGTAACTGCATGTCCCGGGCGTCGGGCGATAGGTATTCGTTCCATAAGACGTAGGAAAATTTTCCCCCTACTTTTGGGGGAAAAAAAGTGCGTCTTATGGAGCGAAAAATACGGTAACTGTTTTGGAGGTAGTTAAATTGGTGGGTAAAGATCCTCTTTAAGATTCCATTGGAAGGACCTTGTTTAACCATATAATGGAGGACTAGCCGTTCAAACTCAGGTCTGAGACAGTTACACAAGCATAAATTATGTTTTACATTTTGTGGATGAAAAAATAAGAATATAACCCCTTTAGTGACGTCAGCTTGGTGGGCTGGACAAAAAAAAAAATAGGAGCAGATTCCTCCATCAATGCTACAAGCGCGTTGATCGAGGAATCCCCGCCGTTTCTTTTGTGGCTGCCGGCTCTATTCATATGAAGATTTTCCAATTGGCTCCTTCGATCACCTAATCGAGGGATGCCAGACAAAAGCGGCACCCACTGTGCGAATTTCACACAGTGTATGGCCACCTGTAGTGTTCAATGTCAACATACTGTATATATCTTACTCTAGTTATTATTATTATACAGGATTTATATAGCGCCAACAGTTTGCGTAGCGCTTTACAATATAAGGCCCCGTTCACATATAGTGAATTGTCGCGCGATTTCCGCCGCGATATCGCGCATTTTTGCCGCGCGATATCGCGAGAAGTCGCCGGCCAATGTTATTCAATGGAGCTGTCTTAACTCCGTCGCTCGTCGCAAGTCGCTTCTACCGGACCCTTTTTTCGGCGGATTTTGCGCGATTTTGCTTTTTTTCTATGGAGCCCGACGGGGAAGGTCGCGCTACCGTCGCTGGATCGTCGCTGGAACGTCGCGCTATCCCGGCCGTGCGGATCCGCTGCAAAAGGTATGTCGCTATATGTGAACGGGGCCTAAGGAAGACATTACAATCACAATACAAATCAAGACAAGATGGTAAGGAGGGCCCTGCCCCTGAGGGCTTACAATCTTAAAGGGAGGGGCAAGTGATACATGAGGAGGTAGCTGTGTGGGGATGAATTGTTTAATAGTTTAATGGGATACTGTAACAACTCCAAGTGGAAAAAAAGTGGAGAACAAGGTTATAGTGCAATAATCAAGTTCGGATCTTCAATACTCCATAGAACAATAACAACAAACAGATTGTTATATATGCTATATGACAGGGTCTGAAAATGGTGATCGCTAATGACGGTCAGTGTCCCGCTGAGCACTGAAGGACGGAACAGTATCTTCTGTCCTCTTCAGCTGCCCAAAGCCATCTCCGCTCCCAGCTTCTTGGCCCCTTCCAGCTCCGCCCCAACTCCTTCCAGTTCCACCTCATAGCTCTGCTTCTAGGCTCCCTGCTTTGACTCCGGCTCCTCCTGCCAGCTCCACTCCTGGCTGTGTCTCCTGACTTCACCTCCCAGCTAAGGTACTCCAAAGACACATGTGACACTCCGATGGGGCAGCCAGTGTAAGGGGGCACTCCGATGGGGCCAGCCAGTGTAAGGGAAAGGTAGAAATGTCACCAGCACACCAGAACTCTTTTAGCATAGCAGAATGTTCATTTATTTGAAGTGCCTTGTCATATAAACAAGCGCTTTCGGGGCCGCGCAGGGTCCCCTTATCAGGCTTAGCATTGACGTCAACCTGTGCAGACTTGAAAGCGCTTGTTTATATGACAAGGAACTTCAAATAAATGAACATTCTGCTATGCTAAAAGAGTTCTGGTGTGCTGGTGACATTTCTACCTTTTCTGATATTTGCGGCGCCATCCGCAGTCACTGCAAGCCCCCCCCCCTCCATTACAAGGGATTTTTGGGAAGGAGTGCAGCAAGGCAAGGAAAAGTATCTACAGCCAGTGTAAGGGGGGCACTC
The DNA here is from genome assembly GCF_000935625.1 of Nanorana parkeri. Lineage (NCBI taxonomy): Eukaryota > Metazoa > Chordata > Amphibia > Anura > Dicroglossidae > Nanorana > Nanorana parkeri. Next base: position 348,536 of record NW_017307383.1, read on the forward strand.
CGATGGGAACGGCCAGTGTAAGGGGGCACTCCGATGGGAATGGCCAGTGTAAGGGGGCACTCCGGTGGGAACGGCCAGTGTAAGGGGGCACTCCGGTGGGAACAACTAATTATTATTTGCCCCCTTTGGAGTGCCCCCAATACATTGGTTGCCCCATCCCACTGCCCCCTTACTTTTGCAGTTAATGTAAGGGGGCACTCTGATAGGTACAGCCAATGAAAAGGTGCACTCTAATGGGGACACTCTGGGGCAATGTAAGGGGGCACTCTGATGGGTACAGCCAATGTAAAGGTGCTCTCTGATGGGGACACTCTGGGGCAATGTAAGGGGGCACAGCCAATGTAAAGGTGCACTCTCATGGGGACACTCTGGGGCAATGTAAGTGAGCACTCTGATGGGTACAGCCAATGTAAAGGTGCACTCTGACAGGGACACTCTGGGGCAAAGTAAGGGGCAGACTGATAGATGCTATACTTTCTATACTATGTATACAAAACAATCTGAAGTTACTCACTGTATGTGCAATGTAATAAGCCCATTTCTGGTCAGTCTTTCTTCACCTCCACTGACCAGGAGCCTAAACTGCTTCCCTCCAGCATTAACCCTTCTGCTCCCTGCCAGTCAGACAATACTGACCTGGTTGTCTCTCAGGCTGACCTGGAGGCGGAGGGACAAACGTCTTTATTAATATAGCTCCTCTTCTTCCTGGTTCAAATCCTGCGCCTGAGGAAGGGGCGGGCCGGGGGTGTTACTGAGCGCTGCAGAACTACTGGGCAGGAGAGAGAGGCGGAGCAGCTGCAACAGTGCTAGTCGCAAGTCCCGCCCCCTCATTCGTGTAGAGGAGAGTACTGAATGTCTGCAAGCTCGATTTGCGCATGCGCAATGTGCTTTGACCGACAGTTCAGGGTTGATTTTTTTCTACTGACTCTTCTTCCGTCCACGAACGGGAGCAAAAATACCGATTTTTACGGACAGTGGTCAACCTGCCTTCCAAACAAATTATTGTTTGCATTAACTGCCAGCCAGAACACTCCTATACAACAAATGCGTCAGGCAGCTTCATGAACAGCCCTATCTAGAGGGGTCCTTGCAAAGACTGGCAATACTTTAGACGACCCACGCTCCTCATTGTAACGCGACGACGTCATGGCGCGACGTGCCGTGCGTCGCTAGGCAGCTCATCTGGTAGGAGCTTTGCTGTGGCCGAGGCAGTCGGGAGGAGGCGACCATGGCGGACGTACTGAGCGTTCTGCGTCAGTACAATATCCAGAAGAAAGAAATTAATGTTAAAGGCGATGAAGTTATATTTGGGGAGTTCTCCTGGCCCAAAAATGTCAAGACGAATTATGTTATCTGGGGGTGAGTAGTCGGGGATCGCTGGGGTTTACAGTGAGCAACCTGCATTGGTAGTTGTCATGTGTTGTTAAGTGTGCGTTCTAAAAGTGTGCCTTCTAAAAGTCCCCCTTGAGGGGACTTTTAGAAGATTGGAGCAGACAGAATCGGGACCATATGTCCATGGCATCCAATCGGCTTCTAGCTTTCATTTTTAAAGCTTAGCTTTACAAGCTGAAGAACGAAGCTGATTGGTTACTATGCACAGCTGCTCCAGTATTAGTACATTCCTCTATCCTTTATATGTTCTCCATGGTGGTTGTCAGCTGTGTATATGAGATTTAAACTGTGCCAAGCAGACATTAAGAGCAGGTTCACACCAACCTTGGATTGCAATTGTAAGTCATTGGGTGATCTGTTGTCATGCAATTGTACTTTTTGTTTCCTGCCGATCCATTGCGATCTGTTTTATAATGGATGCTAATGCAAGGGCACTGAAAAGTGAATGGGGTTAGTTCACACTGTTTTTTTTTTTTTTTTCCTTCCACTTCGATGTAACACAACGGAGCAGAGCGCTGTGACCTGGACCCATTCACACCCAGTAATTGTTTGGGTTACTTTCCATTGACAGCCGTTTGACATCTGTTGAAAAATGTCTTCCTCTTCTGCTGTCCAGGAACATGAAATGAGTCTGTAGCTAACATCAACAGCTCTAGTTTCTGGAAAGGTGGATGGAGGAATCTCCCACTGGGCCAAGCCTCAGTATCTTGCTAGTCGGCCCCACTGGCTCTCAAAATACCTGAACAATCTGATTGGATGCTGGCATTATTCAGGTAGTTTGAGAGCCAGCTAGCAAGATACTGCAGCTTGGCCCAGTGGGAGATTCCTCCATCCACACAGTTTAGCGTAGATGGGAGGAATCTGTTGCACTTTTTCCATCTGACCATAGAAAATCTGCAGATAATCTATAGGTGTATGGCCAGTTTAAGTGCTCATGCTTTTCTGTGTTTTAGTTGTTTGGAATGCAGGTCAGCAATATTCCATTGTCTCTGGGTAAAAAAAAAAAAAAAATGTCCTCTTGCAGTGGGGCTAGCCTGGCATTGCCGGGGTTCACTGCTCATTGTTGTCTGCGTGAGCTGTATAAAGGTCTTTTACTTACCTGATCTCCACTCCCCCAACAGTCAGCATTCATCTCTCTTCCCCTCCAGCTTGTGAACTGTCCCATTGACGTCCTCGTATATAATACAGGGCTATGTGCCCTATGTTATTTGTGATGACATCAATGGGTGCCTGTGGGAGCGAGCATTGGGTAAGTAAAAATGCTTTGCACAGGTCCCCGAGACAAAAACAAACAAGGCTTAGTCCTACTGCAAGGGTATTGTTTTTTCTCTGGGGACAGACTAAGCAGCAGTTTAAAGTAGGGATGTGACGATACTAGTATTGGTATAGGGGCCGATACCAGGCATTTTCACGAGTACTTGTACTCGTGAAAATGCCCCGATTCTTAAGGCAGATACCAAGTTCCTGCGCTTGTGGGGACCTCGGCAGCCTGCTGGGTTCCTGTATATAGCTGTACATGGCACTGCCTGTCCAGTTCTCTATCTCCTCCTCCATCCCTGCACAGTCATGGACAGCCCCGAGTGCGCAACTACTGCCCCAGGGCTAGAGGCTGGGGGTCCCTGTTGCACACTGACTGGGAGGACTGGACTGGTGGATGGATGCAGGTTGGGGGGGCCCAGCAGCACAGATGGCCGGACTAGACGTGGGGGAGGCCAGGTCCCGACATCGCTGGTGAGGTGGAGTGCCCTCAGAGCCACTGCAGATGTCCACGTTGCCCGGGTGAGATCGACACACAGCCTGGTGAGAGGAATTCTGCTTTGGGGACATGTATTCGCAGAACACATGCTCCCAAAGCAGAATACTATTCTGCCTTGGGGACATGTGTTCTGCTGTGGGGACATCCGTAATTAGCCCGGGTGAGAAATTGCCCTAAAATCAACAGTCTGTATTGTTTTAGAAAAAAATGTCATCTCCCTTTTAGAAAAAGTATCGGTAATTGGTTTCGGCAAGTACATGAGGGACAGTACTTGGTCTTAAGAAAGTGGTATCGGGACATCCCTAGTTTAAAGGCTGTTTTACTTTTTTTGCATTGCTCTGCGTTTCTTTGGAAAACACAGTGTTTGACCAGAAAGGGTTGCCTTTGCCCTGGTTTGCCTTCAAAATAGAAGGTTTATAAAATGTCATTACAAGACATCTCTAAAAGTGTCTTTGTTGTTATTTTGAAGATAAAGTTCCTCTTTAAAACTGGCCATTCACCTTACAATTTATCTGCAGATTTTCTGTGGATGATGGGAAAGGTGCCACAGATTCCTCCAGCTACACTTACCTGTGTGGATGGAGTAATCTCCACCTGGGCCAATCTGTTGCACTTTTTCCATCTGACCACAGAAAATCTGCAGGTAATTGTAAGGTGTATGGGCACCTTTTTAGTGTGATACCACAAGCTTATTTTTGCAATTTTACACCAATTTGAATTGTGTTATTGGAATTTTGGTTTTGTGGCTATATTTTTAATGGATGTGTATAGTTTGAACCCATTGGTTGCTGGGACAGTTAGTAAAAGGTATCTATGGGCCAAACCAAACATGGTTTTGTTTTTTTTGTTTTTTTCTTTTAGGTAGTGAAGGTTAAGAATTGTGCTTTTATGTTGCTCTGCATTTTTTGGATTCAAATGGAATATGCAATGTTTGACAGCAAAAGGCTGCATTTGACCTGCTTTCCTGAACAAAAGCAGCTTATTAGGACCTGCTACGCCCATGGAACCGCAGCGCAATGCAAAGCAGGTCAAATGCAGGCTCTGAACTGGCATGTGCAACGTGTATGTTTATCTTGATAAAACTAGACTTCCAATGTTTCACTTACTGCGTTCATTAGAATTACCTTTTTGATCCTCTCAACCATTCACACTTGTGGTCAGTTTGCGTGTCGGGGCTTCCCCTTCAGAGAGCTTGAGTCCATTGGTTGCTGAGACAGTTAACGTAAGAGAATCCTATGATCCGTTTTCATTTCTCTGCACCATTGAGGAGGTTTCTCTCTTTACCTTCTGTCCTGCAGACACAAAAAGGAAGTGAGAGGAAATCTCTTCAAAATTGTCATCAGAACAGGCGTCCCTAGTGGAAGATTCTCAGTCACCTCCTGTTCTGGGGACAGCTGTACATTTATGTATCTCCTGTTTTCATTGACCATGGTCACAAAGACAAAAAGAGGGGATGACCAGAATAGTGCTTTGATGAGCAGTACTGTATACTTGTGCTAAATGCCATTTAAAGTATGTGTAAACTCTCATAAAAGCTTTTACATGTTAAAGTGTATCTAAACCCCAAAGCAAAAATGTATTGCAGCTTACCAATCATTCATGTGTTGGCTGCATCATTTTTGTAGACTTCTTTTTTTGTACCCTTAGTTCCACCTGGTGATCCAGTCAGTCTGTTATTTTTTCAACTTCCTTTAACAGGCCTAGCTGTCCAGCGAAGTGGCAGATAGAGGGTTGAGACAAACCATTTAACACGGACAGGGGTGCTTACAACGGTCAGCTTTTAGTCGTTTGTGTAAAACCTTTATCCCAAAAAGAAAACAAATTTGTTGCTGTAACTGCTTAAGTTATTAGAGTACAGATTTAATTTGTTAGTAATCTAAATCTGCCTTCTCCATAGTGTGACAATGCAGCTGTTCAAGGTTGGCTCCACTGCTCTTCCATAGTGTTGCCACCCTAAGGCCTCATTCACACTGAAAAGAACCGGCCCGTACAGATCCATGCGGCGTACATGGCCGTATCGGGCCGTTCCCGGGAAGGACAGGTGCAGCGTGTGATTGTACGCAGCAGCCTGTTCTTCCTTATGGGAGTATGCTGCCATACGCTCACCCGAACTTCTTCCATCTACATGCTCGGACGCAGATAGAATCCATCCTGTGCGTACGACTACAGACACCTGCACCCGTATGGATGTGCAGTTCGGGTGAGCGTACAGCTGCGTACGCCAATGGAGAAGAACAGGCTGCTGCGTATAATCACACACGGCACCTGTCCTTCCTGGGAGCGGCCCGATATGGCCGTGAACGCAGCACGGATCTGTACAGGCCGGCTCTTTTCAGTGTGCCTTCGACACAAAGGGAGGAATTAATGAAAACTGGAGCAGACAGAATCGGGAGCAGTTGCCAATGAAAACCAATCGGCTTCTCGTTTCAGTTTGTTCAGTTAAACTATGAAACTGGAAGACAGAAGCTGATTGGTTACTTTGAACAACTGGTTTTCCATTCTGCCAGCTCCAGTTTTGATAAAGCAAAACAAATGGCAAACGCACTCATCAATTCGTTACCAGCTCTACAGCAAGGTGCACATGGAAGGGCTTTAAACAGTAACATCTGTTTTGATAAAGTTCCCTCGGAGTCTTACTAGCATCATGATGAACCTTTAGGCTGGGTTCACACCTGGGCGTACCATAGGTGCATGTTTTTTAGCACGTTTTTTCGTTCAGTGAAATGCGCATTCGACGCTAGTTTTTATACCTCCCTGGTGGTATGGTTTTTTTTTTTTTCTTTTCGCTTTTTTTTTTTTCGGGGTTTTTTTTTTTTTTAAACTTTGAAACTTCCCGCCGGTCCCGCCCCCTGCGACGGGGTCGCTCGCAAGGGACGGAACCCGGAAGTCTGCAGCGGCTAGAGCACACAGCAAGGATCGCGGACAAGGTAAGTCCTACGCTGTGTTCCCGAGTATGGCTCGGGGTTACTGCTTTGTTAACCCTGAGCCACACTCGGGAATACCAATGAATACACACGGAAAAATGCCCCAAAGAAGCTCCTGCACTTGTTTGGGTGTAGCGTGCTTTTCAGTGCATTTCCATGGTCTGAAATACGCCCAGGTGGGAACCATCACCATAGGAAAGTATGGGATTTCACTGCGTTTTTCAGCGCTGAAAAACACCCAGATGTTAACCAGCACTTGGGTAATGGGTTTTGGCGAACTCCCTATCGGTTTGGATTTTATTTTTTTTATCACTTTTCAGTGAAGATCAGCTTTATGTAGCGTTTGGCTGTAGCTGTACCTCCTAAAATTCCTCCCATCTTATCTGTGGATGTGTTTGATATTACCAGTGAGTTTTGATAGACGGCTGCCTCTTAACAGGTTTGTGATGACGGCATATTCTTTCCATTTTATTTTTTTAACAATGGATTTAGTTTTCAGGATGGTAAGCTTGAATTTCATGATGCTTTTTAAGATTTGCTCTCTACCAAAAGCTGGGGCCTTCCAGAAATGGACTCTGATCAGTTGATTATAAAGGTGCCCATACACCTTACGATTATCGGACGAAACTTTTCGTATGCGCAGTGTTAATCGTACGACTTTTGACAGACTGAAACGCCACCAACCATGCGAACATCGTACGATCGACCAAAGTTTTCAAACATGCTTGACCGTCAAAAGTCGTACGATTGTACAGTGCTATCGGTCGGGCACTCTATTCACACGTTACGATTGTCGTACGAAAGTCGATCGCGTACGATTATCGTACGATAATCGTAAGGTGTATGTGCACCTTAAGTCTGCCGACAATCTTCTACCCCTCGTTTTCCATCCGTCGGTGAAGGGGTATCTTTTGATGTTTGCTGGCTGTGTAACTGAAGGAAGGGAACAGAATGGCCGTACAGCTGATTTGTGGGTATTCTCTTTTTGCTGGCAGGGAGCAAAGAGATCAATTTCTTACCCTGAGAGCAGCTAATACTGGACAGGTAGCTGTTGGGTACATGATGGCAAAGAGACCAATAATGGGCAGTGGTGCCAATTATTGCACCATACAGTGCTGTTCGAATTATTTGCCCTGTAGGTGATATGCTGACAGGCATTTCACTCATTGCCATATGTAAATATTCATCTCATTTGTAACCATAGAACCATTTTTGTTTTATCTATTGCCCCATATAGATGATGCTCTCCCAGTCATTGCACCATATAGGCATTATGCTTGCATATATTTGAAAGGAAGCAGTCCCCCTGACCTAATTCTGAGTGTAATTTGTAAGTGCTGCAACATCAATGAAGTTCAGTGCTCTTGACCTAATTTTTAGAAGGATGGACTTAGCCATTTTTTTCCCCCTCCGGATCGCATTTAAAGCAAAACTCCAAGAATAGTGGAGAAGACTCATTAATGACTAGGCTGAGTGCTGGGATTTACTTTGATTAATTAGACCTATCGGTACTATTGTAATTTCCTATTTTTCTGTTTGTGTTCCACAGAAAGCATGGTAACGCTGAGGGTTGCATTGCTATGTGGAGTATCATGTTTTGCACTCTTCACACTCTTGTTCCCACCATTCAGCATGAAGTAGTACCTTCTTGCTACTGCTTGACGCAAGAAACATGGTTTCACCTTGGGTAGTTCTTGCAACCGTCTACAGTGACCTGGTCACTTCCGACCATTCCTTCATTTAGCAGCTAGTTCATGAGTACCCCAGGTTTTAAAGTGTATCACCAAAGCAGGAGTAGGAGAGACTCTTCCAATAGAGATGCCTGTTTCCATGACTGCTTTCAAAGGTGCAATTTCCTCTTACCTTGGGGACATTTATTCTCACATCTTGTTGCTGTTTCCCTGGTAGGAAAGTGACTAGACATTTCTCCAGTGGCTCAGAGCTGCAAACCGTTGACAAAGGTTGTAATCCTTCTTCAGTCTCTCAAAATACAGGAGTGTTTGTTTTTTTCTGTTTGTTTGTTTTTGGCTAGAGAGTCGCATTAGGGCCCCATTCACACCAAGGCATCATCTTTTTTGCGCGTTTGTACGAGCAGGTTCAGCGTGTGGCTTGACACATTTTTACGTGCATGAAAATGTGTGTTTTGACTAGAAGCTCAAAAAAATGTGGTCAATGAACAAACGAGTACGAATGCGCAAAAACATGCATGAAAACGCACAACATGCTTCTGTCGTGCGTTTCCTGGCATTTTCATTGAAGTCAATTGTGAAAAACAAGCTTGAGAACTGCAAAAAAAAATCTTGCAGTCAGTATTCCTGTATTCTAATGCAACTTTTCCATGCTATGGAATATACTATCAAAATGTTATAGACCTCTTCCTTGCCATATTACATATATTTTTTTCAACCTATGCATCTACTGTAGGCACCATCCTTTTGGCCTCTTAAATACTCTGCTAGCTGCTTCATGTGGTTAGGCCACTTATCACCATGATATGCAATCTGTTTATTACCAGACATATCCTGGCTGATTGAAGAAATGAGAAACCTAACTTTTGCAGCTGAATTTATAGTTGTGATTTTCATATTACAAATTAGAGGTGCACCAAAATAGAAATTTAAAAAAAATTGTCAAACCGATACCGAAAATGTTTTTATTTTAATTTTTTCAAATTTTCTAATAAGGGGCTTTGGGGAAATATTAGGGGTCTATACAGACCCCTGATATTTCCCTTTTAAAATAGAAAAAGAGATTGAGAACAGTCTTCAATCTTTTTCTGCAGCCTCTGTTATAAATGAACAGGAATCCTCCGAGTGTTCCTAAACATTCATAACTTGAGAACATAGTGTGTTTACTATAACTACAATTATGAATGAACAGAAGTGGATATAGATCACTCCCATTTAATTCATAATTGAGGATATATTAACCATATCCTCAAATATCTACACTCGGCGATCACTGAACGCTGAGTGTTTGTAGCCTGCTCTCCTCTCTGACACGCACTGGCACAGGAGGCTGAGCGAGCGGTGCAAGAGGGGAGCGCAGCCTCCTGTGACAGCGCTGTCTCCACCCCCGCACCGCTCTGCCGCGCTGTGGTAGGCGACAGAGTGGTGTGGGAGGAGAGACGCCGGCCGCTCACAGGGCTCTCCTCACTCAGCACTCGGCCGGCTGTCACTTGCTCTCCTCCCTGCTGGGACACAGAGCAGCGCCCATCGGGGAGGAGAGAAACCTGGGATGTTCCGATGTATCGGCAGGAAAATGGCACTTTCGGCATTTAGCCAAAAGTGCAATTTTCGGCCGATATATCGGTGCATCCCTATTACAAATGTTAAACATTTGCATATATTTTCTTTTTTGTAGCTTTGTAAAGGAAGACATGACTTGGCTTTATCCAGGGATTCCCCCAGTGGTAGACACATTTTATTATTGAAATTTTGAGCCAAGCAGTCCATTATAGTAGCCAGCAGCCACTTTTAGGGCTCATTCACACGATGTTCAGATTCTGTCCAGACCACAACAGTTAGCTCCTGGACCAAAAAGCATCCCAATGTATCCCGATGTGATTTCTGGACTACACTTACCACCTTTGCAGTGATTTCCATTCCAGACCAAAAAAATACTGCATGTATTATTTTTTGTCTGAAGCACTGGAATGCCCATTTTAAGCTAAAAAAAAAAAGCAGCAAAATCGTGGTACAGTCTGGTCCAGACATGGTGTGAAACTAGCCTTAAAGGACGACCTAGCTTTTATAGAAAGATACTTTTGCTCCTTGCCCCGGACATATGGTTGCCTGAATTAGACACTGGTTTCAGGTATTTTTTTTCTTTCCTTTTGGCTGCGCATGCTCAGTAGCCCCCCACCGACCTCTATGGGGCTGTCTTGTGATACAGGAGGCACTCAGGAGATGTACAGTTTTATGAAACTATGGTTGAGCTGTAAAGCAAACCTGAAGGGGAATGTAGGTACCTAATACATTCTGACTGAACTTGGCACACACCTCCTAAGTGCTGGTATCTCGGGTACACTAAACATTATTGTGTACCTTGAATAACTGGGTTATCAGCATGGAAATTGTTCCCCTTGCTTACTTTTAAGCTTTTGGAAATAGGCACTCCCATTAAATAGTCTTGTAGGTTAAAAAAACATATTAGCTCTCCACAGTTTGTACTTCAAAAAAGTGTTAAATGTGAAGCCTAAGGTTGAGAAATGTACTATCTAATGTTGAAATGTCATCATCTTACCAGTTTATTGAAAGCCTGCTTTAAAATTTGGGGTCCACTGTCAAGCATATTCTGTTTCTTGTGTTTTATGCAGAACTGGAAAGGAAGGACAACCAAGAGAATACTATACCCTTGACTCCATCCTGTTCTTGCTCAATAATGTTCATCTTTCCCATCCTGTATATGTCAGACGTGCTGCGGTAAGTGCATAGCCAGTTTCCTGTGAATTTCCTACCCAATTATCACTGTTTAGAAGGAAAATAACATCACTGAGATTTACCATACCCTGTCCTACTGGAAATTTTAGTTTACACCAGCACTTGTTTTCATAAAGAATGTGCTATAGGGGCGCTGTCTGATGAAAAGTGTACTTTGCATCGGTAGGGTAAATTTCATTTCATGTAGGGTTCCTTCTGCAATGATGCGTCTTTGCTAGCTGCATGTTTGCTTCCTCTGTGTTAATAGCTTTGACTTCAGTAGCCATATAGTAGGGATGCACCAATATCAAGTATTTGGGCAAGTACTCTTACTCGCCCAAATGCTCCTGATACCAGAACATCCGGTATCAGGATGGCAGGCCGGAGAGTCATTACATGCCATCTGGCTTCCTGATTGGCCGTGAAGCCAACTCCAGGCTCCCACATCATCTGGGGGTGATTGTACCCATTCCCCACTCTACCAGGCTTGCCAGGGTGTTTTCCACTAGAGAAACTGAGGAATCTCCAGTCTCTTGTTCGTCTTTTGCCGTCTTACAGATCAGTGTTGTTTCATACCTGTATTCAGGTTCTGGCTCTGATAGTAGTCTCCTCCTAAGCGGTCCCTTTTGCACATCGCCACACTCTGATCCATCAGTATAAAGTTCTATCCGAATGGAACAAGCTCCCCTTGTCCCAGGATGGGGAGATTTAAAATGACACTAAACTCGGGCGTTAAATTGTGCTTGGAGCAGTGGCTACTTTACAACACACACAGGGACCATGGGGGAACAAAAGTAGCCACCCTCCAGAAGGAAGGACAGTGTCGGCACCAATTCAGAGATGACTGACACCAACAAAAATGATTCCTATTTGTGCATCAAATGGATATTAAAGTCAAAAGGATTCTAAGCTATTTCAAATGGTAAGGAAATCACTTACAATGGATGCTGCTTCTTGATGTTTAAAGGGTTTTTTTTTTTTTTTTTTTAAACTTTCCTGCAAAATCAGCTGGTTCCCCCCCCCACCCCCACCCCCAACACTGGTCCCGACATCCTGTTTTAGTGTGACTCCTTTTTCAAGCAGAGTGCTATGCAGTCACCCTTGTGTGTGTGTTAGTAAACAGTGTCTTCGCAGACACTGCAAATCAAGCTACTCCCCTCCCCCCTGGCTCCCTCTCCTCCCTTCAAAGCTAGTAGATAACAAGTTGCTGGAGTTGTTGAGTCCACTCTGTCCTTTTGATGTTGTACTGGACAGGAAGTTCAGGGAAGCAGAGCTGAGAGACTTGGAAGCAGATGTTCAGAAATATAACTAAGTATTTTGGGCAAAAAAGTAAAGCAATGCTTTGCTGGGCAATGTATTTTTGTTTGCTCTGGATTCCTTATTGAAGAAAAGTTTGAGAGTTTTTAATACTACTTTTAAGGTACTTGAATGCATTTTTAAGATTTAAATCCTGAGTTTAGTGTCACTTTAAGTAAGTTGAACAGCAATGGCATCGTTGGTGTGGTGGCTTCATTGCTCCTCTCTGGGAAGTCCTTTTCTTCCTCTTTGCCAGACTGGGGGTGAAGGTGTACTCCAGTCTTTATAGTTGGGGCAGAGTTCTGTTTCTTCTGTTGACTCTGGGTCACTGGACTTCGTAGTAATTATGACCGCTATCAATCTGTTTGATCTCAGAGCAGTCAGTCTGTCTCTGTTGCACTGGATGGTCACATGGGGTAGCACCCAGTCAGGTTACAATTGGACAGTGTCATGACTGTGCTCTAAATCAACCATTAGGGAGGCACAAGAAGCACTGCTGCTCAAATTCATCTGGCTCTCTGGTGTACATTCCCAGGCTGGACAGTTGGCTGGCGGACTACCTCAGCCACCAGTCATTGGATAGGTGGGATGGGTCCCTTCATCTGGAGATTTATAGCCTTCTTTCTCTGCTTTTGGAGGATGCCAGATGATGTGGATCTGCTGGCTTCTTGCTTTAATCGCAAGGTGGACCTGTTCATGTCCGGGACAAGCGATCTGTGGGCAGATGTGGCTGATGCTCTGGTGTCTACAATAGATCAGTACACTTCGATTTATGTGTGTTCCCCTATGATGCTCCTACTTCATAGAAACTTTAAAGGGATTCCATTAATTCTATTTGTGTCTGCTTGATAAGCAGGTATGTTTCATTTCAACACAGCCTCTCCCTGATGCCTTTCTTTTTGACCTGCTATTCTGTCTGGAGCTCATCTTCCACCCTGCCTTACTGACACTAATGAAGATATGTTTTTTTTTATGTGGTTCATTTTGTTCCCATTTTCTCTACTATCTGTACTAAAATTTGCTAAACACTCAATGGGAAAAACTGGAACATGGCTTCCATAAGGCATATTTATGGATGATAGCATTGTATCTGGAAATAATAGCTTACCCACGAAATCAGTAATATCGCTTGTGTTTTTATCCCCTCTATGGCAATAGTACAGTTTTAAGACTACATGGGAAAATCCTATTAGAAACGAAGAGTCTATTGGTGCCCAAATTGCTGCTTGGAAAAAACACATTAAAAGTGGATTTCTGTGGGATTCTTTTTAGCTGTAGTTGGTATTTAAACCTCTTCCTTTTTAATTTTTTCCCAGACTGAGAATATTCCTGTTGTCAGAAGACCTGATAGAAAGGAACTACTGGCCTACCTAAATGGAGAAACTTGTAAGTAGCAATATTTGGTAATTTTGTGTTCTAAAGGTTCTAACCTTTTGCCACTGTATATCCAAAACACCAAACCTGAGTAGTTTGTAAATGGGAAGTGTAATGTTGTATTTCTGCGCCTATTGTAAGGAGTTATTGTAGTTTTTATCACACAGCAATTTGTGTCACAATAATTGTGACTTTTACCGTTTTAAATGCTCGCTCTACCAAAGTTGTGTTCTTTTTTTTTTTTTTTTCACCCTTTGCATAAGAAATAATTTATAACTGCACTTTCACAAAATTTTGATACGTTTCTACTAGTCCCAGCAGGCTCTGAAAATCCAAAATGATGTTTTACGTTTACACAACCTCATTTTTGCTTCCAACCATACTGACTATAGCATCTTGGCTACAGGTACATCCTGCTGTGCTCTGGAAAATCTATTCCTGAAAAATTAGTTGCTTATTCATCGCAGAACAGATCTCCTGTCTACAAACAGCACTTCTCCCATTTTACAAACAGCACTCTCAAGAGGTAGCAGGAGTGACTTGTTTAATGCAAAGATTGCTGCTATTACATGGCCAGGCCATGCTCCTGGTACCAGCCCCTGTTGTCGCCATCTGAGGTGGAAGCGCAGGTGGTTTCTATAGCCTGCCAGTTTTCTTGCTTTTCATATTCACGTGCAAGTTTAAGGGTTTTCTCCCCAAAATGTGTCATATGTCTGTGAAGGTTCTCGTTCATCCAGGTCAAGGGCTTGACAAATTTGCTTTGAATCTGGGAGCCAGCAAAAAAGTTAGGAGCCTGGTTTAAAAAGAGGAAAAAAAACGAACAAAGCTTTATTTTCAATGCTAAGTTTTAATTGACGCACGTGTCGATACCTGATGTGTAGTGCAATCTTCATTTTTGTACATAGGTGCAAAAATTACCATCACATGGAGAAAGTTCTCCTTCAGGTCCAATTTTCTACTGAGGTGCGGGGGCACGGCACGGATTGGCATAGTACAGCAAAGCACAGTTGTGTGGATCGGCACGGAGGGGCATAGAACAGTGGAGCACAGAGAGGAACCGAACAGTGGGGCGCAGCTGGGCATAGGCACGGCATAGAAGAGCACAACAACATGGCTGGCGGGGAATGCAGCGTTACAGCAGTTTATAGCGGTCTATCCTCGCTACTGTGCGCCGGCTACAGTTGTCTGTATCCCGTCCGATCCCCGCTACCTCTGCAGATGCAGTGAAGATTGTAGGGATGCAGAATGCAGCGGCTTCGAGCAGGGAGAAGAATGAAGGAGTAGAGTTGATGCGGAAAAGGCGGCAGCCGGGGAGGTTAACGGGGCTGACAAAAACCCATTTGCCATGGCGACCTGGTGCCTGGGATTTGTCGAGCCTTGATCCAGGTCATGGTTATACCATCACCTGAATGAATAAGAACCTTCAGACATCTGAAAATCTATATGGTTTCTTCTTGACTGTTTAACTTTAAGTTTGCAGGCACTTAAGCAATAGAGCTATGTTACCAATCTTAGGGGGATGGATTAATGAAATTTGGAAGGAGAGGATCAGCCAGTCTGAATTCTCATGCTCCCCTTCAACAGAGAACTCTTCTAAAGGTCCTGGCTTTGAATGTGATCAGCATTGAAGCCTAAAGAAGTATTTTCTCAATGACAGTTCAGACTTTCCATCGACCTTTACTCACCCATCCCAGCAAGACTTACATAGGTTGAAAAAAAGACACATGTCCATCGAGTTCAACCTATAGAGATATGAAAAGGAAAAAAAACATTGTTTTAACATTTGACCATAGCTCCCTTTATGTACTTCAATCAGCTTGTGTATTTTGTTTTGTAGTCTGTTACGCTAACTCACAATTATGTTTGTGCTTCCCTAGCCACATCTGCCAGTATAGATAGAAGTGCACCCTTGGAAATTGGACTGCAGCGATCCACACAAGGTATGTATACAAGCAGTTTCCCTATATCTGAAAATATAGTAAATGGGGAAATGATGTTTAAAGTCATTCATTTGCTGTTCCAGTTAAAAGAGCTACAGAAGAAAGTTCGGCTGAGGCAAAGAAACCGAGGGTAGAGGTGAGTTTGTCCTTTTTTAAAAAAAAATGCTGTTTGGTAACTCTACAGAGCATGTCTTGCTTACCTGGTTGAGTAGCAGCTCTGCCATGCTAACTTTCCTTTGTAATACCTAACTGGAAAGGAGAGTTTGTCTCAACAAAGAACAGTTACATCTTTGTAGAATATCCATGTCCGCATGAAGAGCACTGGTTGCTAAATGAAAAAACTTGCTGTTTAATAAACTTTCATACTTTTTTTTTTTTTCCCAAGATAAAAAACCTCCATCGGGTTTAATGTGCTGCACTATTGGATTGTGCTGAGCGTGATATTTAACCAGTTGACATCCGTGGTGTTAAACCCCCTTCCCATCCAGGCCATTTTTCAGTATTCAGCGCTGCGGTACTTTGACTGACATTTATTCCGTCATGCAACGCTGTACTGAAATTAATTTTATACCCTTTTTTGGGGGCAGATAGAGCTTTCTTTTGGTGGTATTTAATCACCACTGGGGTTTTTATTTTTTACTATGTTAAGGAAAAATTACCGAAATTTATAAAAAAAAACCCAGTTTCCCCTATATTAAATGATAAAACATTTATTACCCAATTTTTTGGTAAAATATAAAAGACGGGGTCACGTCGGGTAAAAAGACACCAAACATGTCAAGCCTTAAAATTGCGTGCGCGAAACCTCAAAAAATAATACCCAAAATTGGCCATAGGCGACGCTTTAAAAGCTGTTACCGCTCATCAGTTTAGTGTTATCAGTGATTGATGGCCCTAAAATGATTGCTCTCACTGCGACGTTCGCGGCGATATGTAACATGTGTAGCGCAATTGT